>NW_008481846.1:403562-420438 GCF_000524495.1 Plasmodium inui San Antonio 1 | reverse complement strand
CTTTTCTCTCCCCCTTTTGCCCATTGTTGGGTCCATCTCTCAGGGGTCCTACTTCGGAGAACGAGCTCTGTTGTATGACGAACCAAGAAGTGCCACTATCATAGCGAAAGAACCTACAGCGTGTGCATCGATCTGCAGAAAGCTCCTAAACATAGTGTTGGGTAATCTACAAGTTGTCCTATTTCGCAACATCATGACGGAGGCGTTGCAACAGAGCGAAATATTCAAACAATTCAGTCCAGAGCAGCTAAACGATTTAGCAGACACAGCCATTGTTAGAGATTATCCAGCGAACTATCACATTCTTCACAAGGATAAAGTTAAGTCGGTTAAGTATATCATCGTGTTGGAAGGAAAGGTGGAGTTATTTCTGGATGATGAATCTATAGGGATACTTACAAGAGGAAAATCCTTCGGGGATCAGTACGTCTTGAATCAGAAGCAGAAATTTAGACATACGATAAAATCGCTGGATATTTGCAAAATTGCTCTGATTACAGAATCTTGTTTGGCGGATTGCCTAGGAGACAACAACATTGATGCATCGATAGATCATAATAATAAGAAAAGCATCATCAAGAAGATGTACATTTTTAGATACCTAAGTGAGAAGCAATGCAACTTACTTATCGAAGCGTTTAGGACAACGAGATATGAAGAAGGAGATTACATAATTCAGGAAGGAGAAGTGGGTTCAAGATTTTATATCATAAAAAATGGAGAAGTAGAAGTAACAAAGAATGGAAAGAGACTACGAACATTGGGAAAGAATGACTACTTTGGGGAACGGGCTCTCCTATATGATGAACCCAGAACAGCATCCATCATCAGTAAGGCAACGAATGTTGAATGCTGGTTTGTCGACAAAAGCGTCTTTTTGCAAATCATCCAGGGACCCATGCTAACTCACTTGGAGGAGCGAATCAAGATGCAGGACACCAAGGTCGAGATGGACGAATTGGAGACTGAAAGAATTATAGGTAGAGGTACATTCGGAACCGTTAAGTTAGTGCACCACAAACCGACACAAATTAGATATGCTCTAAAATGTGTCAGCAAAAGAAGTATCATCAATCTAAATCAACAGAACAATATCAAATTGGAGAGAGAAATCACTGCAGAAAATGACCACCCATTTATAATTCGACTTGTGAGGACATTTAAAGATTCCCATTGTTTTTACTTTTTAACGGAACTCGTTACTGGAGGGGAGCTTTATGAAGCCATTCGAAAATTAGGCTTACTCGCCAAACCTCAGGCACAATTTTACTTGGGCTCAATAATTCTAGCCATAGAATATCTACACGAGAGGAATATTGTTTATCGAGATCTTAAGCCAGAAAATATCCTTCTGGATAAACAGGGGTATGTGAAACTGATCGATTTTGGTTGTGCGAAGAAGGTTCAGGGGAGGGCCTACACACTTGTTGGTACTCCTCACTACATGGCACCCGAAGTTATTCTAGGGAAAGGATATGGGTGCACTGTGGACATATGGGCGCTAGGAGTCTGTCTGTATGAATTTATTTGTGGCCCCCTCCCATTTGGGAATGACCAAGAGGATCAGTTGGAAATATTCAGAGACATTCTAACAGGGCAGCTAACCTTCCCCGACTATGTGTCCGATCAGGACAGCATAAATTTGATGAAGCGACTTTTGTGTAGACTGCCTCAGGGACGAATTGGATGCTCCATAAACGGGTTCAAAGATATCAAGGAACATGCCTTTTTTGGCAATTTCAATTGGGATAAGCTGGCCGGGCGTTTGCTAGACCCTCCGCTGGTGCCCAAGGGAGAGACATACGCCGAGGATATCGACATTAAGCAGATCGAGGAGGAGGACGCGCTGATCGCAGGCGAGCCCCTCGACGGGGAGGACGACTGGGATATGGACTTCTGAGCAACCCCGCAGTAGGGGATAAAGCTGCATTGGAGCAGCAGCGGTAGCTGAGGGTTAATATGCCAATTGGAATGTATAACTGCGCGCAGGGGATGTCTTCCACGATGATGCGTCAGAAAAGTGGGAAGACTTATAAACGATTTTGAGGCCCCCTTCTTTTATTTTATTTTTTTTTCTTCTCTCTCTCCCTTTTTCGGACACACCCGCCTGTGCATCCCTATTTGTGCATAAAAGGAGTCCCATATTTCTGCAGCCACTGTGTCTCTCGTTCTTTTAGACTTCTTCCTTTTCCTTTTTTTTTTTTTCTTTTCTTTTTGTTCACATAACGAAGGGTGTGCAACTTGGACCTTCGAACCGCTTCGCCATTTTGTATTCCTTTTTTTTCTGTGCAGCAGCGCTTGCCTGGGTGACGGTTTGGCCAGTTGGCAAAGGAGGATGGTCGTAGGAAAAAACGAAAAAAAAAGGTAGAATGGGGCGGGTGAACAGTGGATGCCGGAAGGGGGGGGGGGGAGTCGCCTGACGGGTTGGCCTATTGGCCGGTTGGCCGCGCCCTCGATTGGTCGCTTCGCTCAGAGATCACTTCGCTTCGTGACCGCTCCACTCTAGAGTAGGCCGCGAAATGGTGCGGGACCTACGCGCGCGTCCACGGCGAGGGGTTCCGCCGAATTGAAGTCAAAGTAGGTGACAAAGTCTTCGGAGGAGCGGGGCACGTTGTCCAGGCAAATGCGCCCAAACAAGCCCAACCGAAACATATCAATAAAGTAGCGGCAGCCACCATTCATGTCGAGGTATTTATAATTCCTACACAGGTTCAACTTTGTCGCTATGACATTGCAGACAAAGCGGATGTCATTGGTTGGTTCCTCCAACCCAATCATCTTAACATAGTTAAAGTGTCTGCTCTTATTTAAAGTGTACAAAATGTAATCTCCTACATACATGTGATCGTATTTGTAATCGAGGGCGTTTCCTATGGCACATAACTTGAGGCTAATTTCTTTGTCTTCCATTTTGGGTAAATAAATCCCCGGCGTGTCGATAAAGTAGAGCAGCGGGCTGTTTGAAACTTTATACGTATCAATCATCTGAGTAGTCCCCGCAATGACGTTCGTCTTGGCTCTCTTCCTATTCACTTCGAAGGCTATTTTGTTGTTCTTGTGTCCATACTTGGCTAAGTTATGCGTCACGTCTTTAAAGGAGTTAATGATGCTAGACTTACCAACGTTGGGTAGTCCCACTAGCAAGGTAAATAATCCGAGGCTCCTAAATTGGGGCTTCATTTCTCTACACACGTCCCTAATTTTGGAGATGCTTTTATTAAATTTGGCTGACGTCAAGAAGCACATATGTTTTGTCTTCTCTTCAATTATGGTTTTTGCACTTAGGGCTACTTTTTTGGGAATTAAATCCGCTTTATTTAGGATAATGATTCTTTTTTTGTCCTTGCTTCTCTTTTCTATGCTCTCCATGATGAAGTCATTCGTGCTGGTAAAAGGCAATCGGGCGTCTCTCACTTCAACGATCAGATCGCAGATGTCTATCTTCTTTTTTATGTTTAGGGATGACTTGTGCATATAGTTTGGGAAGCACGTTATGTTTTCGTCGAATATGAATTCCTCTCTGCATGCGAAATTGGTAAATCTGCTGATCCCCCTTCTTCCGCCGCCCTCCAGGGGGCAGTTACTACTGCAGATACTACTACTACTGCTACCATTACTTCCATCCGGGGGGTTTCCGCCGTTTATCACCCCGTTGGGATGGAGGCCCATTGGTTTGTTCCTCTCTCCATTCTTTGCGCACTCTAAGCTGGTTCTTAGAAACACATCCCCCAGCTTGGGCCCGAGGTCCTTTTTCCACACACTGATGGATGAGCTGCCCCTATCCTTTCCCGCTCCCTTCCCCATCTACGTGAACTATTATTTCGGCGGGCACAACAATAATGTTGGAGTTACCCCTCCGTGGGCAGTTGCCACTTCTCTTACGTTGCCTTTCTTAAAAAAGGACTACTATTCTCTGCCCATGAGGAGATTCCGCCTTCTCCCCCTTTTTTTTTTTTTTTTTTTTTTTTTTTTTATCTTCGCTCTATGCCCCTGTTCAGATTTCTCTTCACAGGCGTGAGTTCCCCCGTTTGTGTAGCCATTTTCATCACAAAGGAGAAGTAGGTAATCCCCTTGCTTAGGTAAACTGGGGGGAACAAGTACTACTCACCATTGCTAAAGGATAGCAAAATCGATCGCCTTACAAAAAAAAACTACACATGAGCAAAATAAATGCGAATAAAGATGACCCACTTAGCAAACACGATGCACAAATTTTAACTCGATGTGGTTTTTGCAAAAGTGTGCTTTTTCGAAGAAGACTAACTTGAAGTGCATACCGTTATGGCGCAAACGGCGGAGGAGGGGTGCGAACTAAACGGCGTACCTCTGCAGCGGGAACAGTTCGGAATTACTCCTGTTGCATCGCCGGCTGCTTTTCCCCCTGCTGCACAAAGATTGGAAACGCCTTCACTCCGGCATTGCACGTAACGCATCTCCATGGCTGTATACACAAATAATATTGTTTTCTATTTTATCAACGCACTGATGATGAAACGGTGTGGCGCCACTCCCGACTGGACTTTCATATCAGCCCCCCCTACACAACATCCTTTTCGACGTTTTCTCCCCTTCAACTGTGCCCATTCGTTCACAAATAGAAGTACACACATAACTCACGTAGTGCATCAGGTGACGAACCTTCTGTACGTCGATTGGATCATTCTGTAGATCGTGGAAGCTACACAGGGGGTCCGCATTGAGGGTAATTTCCTTGGGCATATCGTTCCCACCTGATCTGTCGATTTGGTTAAGCCGATTCGGCGCAGTGTTGAGGTGACCAACTCTTAAGGCGTTCTCACCGCTGCCCCAGAACCGAAAGGCGCGCTCCACTGCGTCGACGTACACGCCCATGTCGCTCACGATGTTACGCCCGTAGAGCAGCGCAAGTTGGAACTGCTTGCGCCGGAGGGGGCGGCGCTCCTCTCCATCGTCATAGCGATCGCCATCAAAGTGGTCTCCATCGTAATAGCCATCCCCATCGCAGTGATCCCCATCGTCATAGCCATCCCCATCAGAGTCCTCTTTGACTCCCCTTCCTTCCAGCCCCCCCTGGGTAGTCACAATCACAAAGTGCAGGTGTGTGTAAATGTGCTGGACGAGGTCGAGCACCGCCGCCGCGCCGCTACACCTAAGCTGGTCGTCCCCCGGTGATCGCTCCTGCCCAGGGGACTGCTCATTCCATTCGGAGTGCCCCCACCCCTGCGACCTGTGGAAGGAGTAAACGAGCATGTCTAGCAAAAATTTGTGGCAAACGTTTAACAGGATGGTGCACGTGCTGATGTCCCCCAAGTCCTGTTCCCTCTTTAGGTAATACCTTTCCTTGAGGTATCTGAAAATCTTCTCCACTTTCTGTTCATGCTGTGACGTAACTGCAAGTGTCGAGCTTCTATCCTCAGCGTTGGCGATACTCGAGCGCTTGAAGCACTTTGCCCTGCTTACATATATTTGGCATTTCTCAGATTTATCCATGCCGCTATGCACAAAGTGATGATAAACCGAACGGTACACCTTGGCCAAATTAAACGTTAAGTATTTTTCCTCCATTAAGTGCGCAAAACAGACTTCTAAAAAGGCCACTTGCTTTGGTGAAATGATTGGACACGTGTTATACAGGAGGGTCACTATGTTGTTCATTTTTATGTAGTACATTTTTTCTGTTAAAGTGAGAATAATTTTTTCGTTCACTTGGTTCATGAGGGGAATATTCCCCCCGTGCGGGGCGCCATCAGGCAGTCCGCCTCCTCCATGAGCATCTTCCCCTTCGAGGATTTTCTCAAACGGGTGAAAAGGGTTGATGTCCCCTTCTTGTTCCCTTCCTGTGTACCCATTTTGGCTGTAACTCGTTTGGGCCCCCCCCTCTTGGGTGGCTACGCGGCCCACCCAGTCGCCTTCATCCTTAGCCTTTCCCTTTCGCCAACACGCTGTCCTCCTTAACTCCTTCTTCAGCAGTCTATTTATGTACACGTACAAGTAGGACACATGCTTCAGGTTCATACTGTGCAAATCCGCTTCAAGTAAAATATGCACGAGGGTGGAAAACTCTTCATCCTGTTCTCCTGCCTGATGTATCTCCCCGTTAGCTAGCTCTCCCTGCTGCTTCTTTCCCAGCCCCTCCCTTTTGACAAAGCTGCCCAACACGCTATTCAGCTCTCCCTGCTCATACAACTCCACGTGCTCGATTATACGGTCAAATAAAAATCGCTGCAAATCCCTGTCGCCTAACTTCACGATGAACTTAAAGAAGGGGGAAGTTACTTTCCCATATTTGGCCACTTCCCCGTTCAGCACATTTTTCAAAATGGTCCTGTCTAAATGGGTCAGGTGTTTCTTCTGCTTGAATAGGACTTGGCACACTTCGCTGGCGCAGAAACTTGGGTGGGGGGCGGGTGTTGTCGCAGCTGTATTGGCTGCTCTCGCGGCTGGCTCATCTGTCCCGTTAACAAACCGCGCTGCTGCGTGTGTCCGTTTTCTCCCCTCCTCTGAATGCTCCGCATGACGGTGGACGCGAACGTTGACCCCGCCTTCCTGTAAGTGGTGCCCCTCCAGCTCCATCTTCAACAAATTGTAAAAATAACCCTGCAGGTAATTTCCAACTCGTAGAAACCTCTTTGACAGAAAATGAAAACTGCTCATGCAACTGAGGAGGTAGAACTTGTTTATCGAAGTGAGTGTCTTCAGGTGGTTCTGAAAAAAATGGCACATCTGTATGATGAGCTCCTTGTCCACCATGTTGACCTTAGACAGAAGGTATGCCCAAGAAAGGAGGGTATCGACTCTGGCACTTCCATTCTCTGGACAATCCCGAGGCATAGCCTTGAGTGTCCTCTTCAGTAGAGCCAGCACTGTGGTGGTCATCTGAGAATTCCTTTTTTCCTCTACCCTCAGGTTGCTTCCAATTAGAAGCTCAAATATAAGCATCGTGTGTTTGAGCCATAAGTATTGCAGGTGATTCAAATTGACAGTCGTGTTCATTCTGCTGCTTGAATTATTATCTGGAGGGTGCTTACTTGGCTGTTCTGGCTGTTCTTTTCCTAAACTTGATGTGTTCGTATGTTTGGTTAACTGGACCATGGGAACGTCTCCATCTTTGTCCACGCTCCTGCCATTCGCACAGTCGCTTGTGTCCTTTACTCTTTGTTGTTTCCCTTCCACCGTTTTTCCTTCATTGGGTAGTTTTTCTCCCTGGCAAATAATGAAGCGACAGTTTTTTTTTCGCCTGTGAAATTCCCGGACATATTCCTTTAACAAATCCACTGCTATTTTATCGTAGCACTTCCATTTCGAAGTGGCCTTGACATTTGAGTCCTCTGGGGAGCGGACTCGATCTGTACAATGAGGCTCCCTCCTCCCTTGGAGACATACTCCCTTGTTTCTGCCATACACTATGCGATTTAAAAGGTCGTTTACCCTAGTATGTATTTCTTTCTCAACGTAGATGTGGGACCACTTCTTGGTACATGCGCGTTCGGTGAGGACTTTTCCGATCGCCATGGCGGCTTTGGCTTTATAATTCTGCGCTTCCAACCTGATGAACGCGACTTAACCTTGCGTGATGAACACTGGGTGGGTAAGGCTACCCTAACGTGTCACGAATATTTTCCGTTTCTCTTTTTTTTTTTTTTTTTCACCACGGTGAAGGGAACCCACCTAAAAATCCGCAACACAGTGTGGAGGAATATGCACTACGACATTTGCTTGCTTTTTTTTTTCCTTTTCTCACCCCTTGAATGTTGTTAAAATAGGTCAACCCTAGGAACATCATTTTTGGGAAATGCCCTTTTACCTCTGTGTCAATTCGACCCCTTTGGGAGGTACTGAAAATGACAACAACGTCGACATCGAACTGCTACTCTATAACACATGGTGTATCTCATAATGACCATCAGCTGTGCACATTTCGGGGGGGGTGGGGGGTTTACTTCCCCACATGGGAGCTTCCTTCCCCAGAGGGTATTTCGAGACTCCGCAGTCGGAGGGCCGATCGAGAAGGTTCATCATCACTGTCCATCTCTTGTTCGAACTGGTGTGTCGTCTCGTAACCATATGGCGAAAGATGTGCCAGAAAAAAAAAGAAAAAAAGAAAAAGCGAGTTGTATTAAAAATTTCAAATGTTAATTTTTAAAATATCAAATTTAATTAAAAAAAATTAAAAAATAAAAAAAAATAAAAAAAAATAAAAAAAATATATTTTTTTATTTTTACATAACTTCATTGCATTCTTTTACCCTTACGTAAAAAGCGCAATTATATAAAGAGGAATAAAATACGGGCATCTTTTATAGACTTTTTCCTTATTTTTACATAATCAAATGATACCTAATCATATATATAGAAACATACATAAGTGTACAAAGATATATACAAATTATATGTACGTACTAAATTGGGAAGATAAAGCAAAAAAGAAAATAAATTGGAAAAATTGGAAAAATGGGGGAAAAAATTACGTAAAATCAAATATTAAAAGGAGGAGAAGAAGCAAAAATATATACATCGTCGCATATAGACGCCGCAACTACACTAGGCAGAAATGAAAAATGAAAAGTGAAAACTTATATGTGACAGCAGGGGGGAAATAAAATGAAAATTTGATAAAATAAATTCTTGAAGGAAATTCATATCATATGAGAAATCTTTAATTAGTACGTGCGAATTCGGAAACGCAACGGGGGGCACAGAAAAAGAGGCAAACAGCTAGTTATCCAGTTAGCAAGTTCTCCAGTTAGCTACTTATCAAGTTAGCTAATTATCCAGTCAGCGCTTGAGGGGGGGAAGGCGCGGTGGATGGGTAAATAAATTGACGCCGCTTTGATGTCAAATGGGGGGGGCCCGCTGTGGGGTTGCATCGTCTTGTTTCGTCCCGGTCCCTTCTTATGGGGATTGCTGAGTTTGGCTGCTGACCGTGTCAACGCCACAGTGCCTCCCACCGCTGCTAATGAATGGGGAGGGGGTGGGGTATGGTTCCTCCTCCTCTTCTTCCTATTTCCACATCTTGTGTACTTCCTAATTTTCAAGCTGGCCGTGGCCTGCGACGGTGGCACTCCAAATGGATTCGCCGCTCACTCCGTGCCGTCGCACCATCGCACCGTCGTACAATCACATATCACCACGCTGACACCTCCTCATACATCGTCATCCGCGTTGTCGTCCTCCTCGTTCAGGATTTCCTCGTTGGACTCTTCCTCGTGATTTTCATTGGACCCCACGACGCTTTGCCCATCGAAGGTCACATAGCCCGCGGGGTTACCTCCGCTGGAGTGCGAGAAGTTACCACCTCCGCTCATACCGGAATAGTCACCACCGACGTCTGCACCAGCAACGCTGCTACTGAAGATGTTGTCTCCGCCGTCATTAAAATGCTTCACCATGTTGTCCAGTTGGTCCTTCGAAAACGTTTTAACTGTTCCATTGCTGCTGTTCATAAAACCGTTTTTTTTTAAATATTCAGAGTAGTCCACTTCGTTATTGGTATTATTCTGCATTTCTTGTTTTTTCTTCAATTTCTTTTCCTGCGCTCTTCTTTTTTTCAAAATCTTAAATGCTTCCCTTCTTCTGTACTCACTTAACTTTTTCATGTACTTATCGTAATACTTGGATTTGAAAGTGCTACTTTCTGCGGAGTTGTCACTTTCGCCCGTAACGCCATTGCTTCGTTTAAGAAAATCGATCAGCTCTTTCTTCTTGTCATACACCGAGGTGAAGACATAATTATCTCCAATCAGTTGAGGAGCATCATGGTAATAATTGGAAGGAATGCCTTCATAGGAATTTTTAATCTGTTTGTAGGCATCGTAGAAAGTATCATCTTCCTGTTCCTCCTCCTTCTTTTCTGCCTTTTTCTGCTTCAAGTAATCGATTGCTTTGGAGTCGTAACTCATATGGTAGGATCCATTTTTTTTCAAAAATGCATTCAGTTGTTCGTTTGCTACACCAGAAGTTTCATTTAATGAGAGGTCCTTGTCTTCATTTGCGTAGGGAGATAGTTCGTAAAACATATCATCTGGTTTGGCTAGTTTTCCTAATTCTTCCTCTGTCAGATCTGCATATGTTAAAATACCTTCCGAGATTAGCTGCTTAATGTCTTTAATGCTGAATTCGTCCATGTTCAGTTCTTCCTCCTTTTCGGAGCTTTTTTCCTTGGCGTCGTTTTCATCTTCCAGATCTTCTTCCTCATCCTCTTCATCGCTATTCGATCTAGTGCTTTGGTTATTCAAGGAGACGTATTTTTTTATAATTTCTTCCATAATCTTCTGGTTGGAAGTGTTGGTATATTCTTTTACTAACTTTTGCAGTGTTTCCATTTTGAATGGAATTTGTCCTGGATTCTTTTTCTTCATCTTCTTCATCGTTTTTTTTTTCTTTCCTCCGATACGTCTGTTCGTCACTTTGTTTTTATTTCCTTCATTTGGGTTTCCTCCATTGGACTTGTCGCCTGTGTTGTTCATTCCATAGTTGGAGGCATTGTCGTCTTTCTTCAAATTGTTCAAGTCTAGAAAGGCATTATTATTCTTATACCCATTGGTGGCTTCCATTTTATTTTCGTCTTCCTTAATTCCAGAGGACGTGATTAATTCTTCCTCATTCGATTCTACCTCGTTGGTGCTTCCGCTGTCATGATCGATTTTATTCGTAACGGTAACGTTCGAATCGGATGTGCCGCTTACATTTGACGGGTCCGAATCTTCCTGTGCGGAGTCTCCATCAGACAGATTTCTATTCATATTTGTCCGACTCGCGTCCAGTGTGTCATTTTTCCCTAGGGAGTCGCCCATGCCGTCATCATTCATTCCATAAAGATCAAACATTCTTTCAGATGATCCATTGCTATCTTCAAATGTGTTTAATTTGTCTGAGAAGTTCCTGTCGTTATTACTCGAGTTCGTTAGGTATACCTTTCTCCTATTGTCACTTTCATCATCTTGGTCATCGGCAAGTGATGGATTCATAAGTCCAGCCCCTCCGCTATTCATGATGTCACCCATGCCGAAATCTTTCATATTCATTTTTCCTTGACTGAGCTGGTTAAACATATCCATCATTTGGTTAAGATCCATATTAAACATATTTCCATCCTTCCCTGCCATCATGTTTTGCATCATAGCTGGGTTCATTGGCAAATTGGCCAATAAGTCCTTAAGAGCATCCTTATTCTGCATGAAGTTTTCATTTTGCATCTGCTCCTTCAGCTGTTCTACATCTAAGCCTACATTTCTTAGGAAATTCTCCAGTTTGTCTTTCACTTGATTCATTTTATCCAGCTGTTCTGGGGTCACTGAGATGTTCAGTCCCTGGTTCCCATCACCAGCTTCTCCGTCAGCACCTGTTGCCTGTGCATTCATCGCGCTGATCATATCTTTAAATAAGTTTTCTTGTCCACTACCAGGACCATGATGTGGATTACCTCCCATGAGAGAATTAAAAAAATTGTGAAACATTTCACTGTTCATAATATTTTCTATGTTTAATCCATCTCCGAATCCTTTAAACATTTCGTTCAGTTGTTTCATTTTTTCCTCTATATTGGGGTTCATTCCTGGAGGGACCGCTCCTCCAGAGGCACCTGCGGATGCCTGTCCCGCCGAAGTGGAGATGGGCGCTGCACCCTTTTTGCCGTTCGCATTGCCATTCGGTATGTCCGTCGCTCCGTTGGCTGCATCCTGAGCGCCTCCCTTGTTGGTCATGCCGTTCGCTCTGTTTGCCTTATCATTTTTGCCTGACTTATGACTGGTGGGCTTAATGTTCAAATTTCGGTTGCTATTCGCGGCAAACACGTGGGAGTAGTGTACGGAAGTCGACAAGAAGAGGAATCCTAAGGTGATAAGTCTCATCTTGGCTGGGATGTGCTCGCGTGTGTGTGTGTATGTTGTGTGTTTGTTCGTGTTGAGGCGCCGTTTGCCAAAGTACGCGATAGAAGGGGGAAGTTTGCTTGTGGGCACTTTCTACCCGGCCGCTCCGGCGTTACACTCGCTGAAGGAATAAGCACATAGAATCACATGCGCAGGTGCCGCTTCCAAGTAGCACGCGGCGACAAATAAGCAGTACACGCTTTACGCTGAACGCTGTACAGTGCGTAGAGGCGCATAAAGGTGTGCTACATAAAAGTATTCTACATGTGGGTACACTACATATATGTAGGGGAGGAGGGGGGAACCAAAATGATGAGCCAAACTCTGTGCTCGCAGAGACACGTCTCCGTTGTGTGTTTTGTTTAAAACGTAAACTTAAATGAACAACGATCTCCTCTTCATAGAACTCAACGTAGCACGTTTATAAATAAAAAAAAACTAATCACATAAAATCTAAAACCAAATAAATTAAAATGAACAGGATTAAAATAAATATGAACAAAGATGCAAAATTAAAAAAAAATAAAATAGCTTTGTACTTAATCGAAATGGTACTACTTAGGGGTGCAAGAAGCAAATTAAAAAAAATTGAAAAAAAAAAAAAAAAAAAGGGAGTCTGGCTAAATCATTGAAGAAGGTAACATAACTTCTCAAATGGGACGCGAGCTCTTCTTCATCTTATCTTATCCAAACGGTGGCTGTACAGAAGCACGCGAATGTCGATGAATAAATATAAATGCACATTATAGAGCAAAGAATCGTGTACGTCATGGGGTAGGCCCTCCTCTCTGTGGCACAGTGCAACATCTACGTATAACAGCCGTGCATATTGCTAAGTATACATATAGCACGCAATTACCTAGTTGTTCACACGGTCAAGCACAAATGTGTTTAATTGCGCGCCTGTTTACCCATTTGCATGTAGGGAGATAAAATATCTACAAATGCGTAAACGCCAGCGCAGGAAACAGGCAAAATAAAATGAAGAAAAAGAAAAAATGAACAAAAAGAAAAAAATAAAGAAAAGATAAAGAAAAAAATTAAGAAAAAGTAAAGAAAGAAATGAAGAAAAAGTCAAAGAAAAAAGTGAAGAAAAAGTCAAACAAAAAAGTGAAGGAAGTCAAACAAAAAAGTGAAGAAGAAATCAATGAAAAAAAACTGAAGAAGAAGTGAAGGAAAGAAATGAAGAAAAAGAAAAGAAAAAAATGAAGGGCTAAAGAAATTAAAAGCTAAGACGAATGAGATGAAAAAAAAAGTAAAAAGGAAAAAAGAAAAAATGCAAAGCGCATGACATTAATGTATACTCAATAATATGGATACTTTAAAAAAAAAAAAAAAAGATAATCCAAAAGAGCGTTGTAATTTTTATAAAGGCGCAATAAAAAATAACGTCAATTCGAGCACGTAAAATTGATAACGAAATAAAGTAGCGGAATATAAAAAAGAATGGATTCACAAAGAAAAGAAAAAAAAAGGACCTCTCACGTGAACAGATCCCACACAACGTGTAAGTAAAAGGTAGTAAGTTTTAAACTTAAGTCAAAGATGTATATTATATGTTTATAATACCCCCATTTCTGGCACCACGACGTTCACCCCGTTCGCTCTTTGCACTATATAAGTGATAAAATGATCACATGCTTTTTTAAAAAACAAAAAAGGGGAAGGAGGAGTGCACAAAATGAGTGTATGTATATATAGTATATATTTATACATGCTATGCATATTGTATATATAATATAATATGCAACAAGTATATATAATATCATACGTGGATGTTTATGCGGGACGCAACGCTCCCGCGGAAAGCACTGGTTGAACGGGATCTGGCCGAACGAGAGCTGCTCAAATGATAGCTGATCGAATGGGAGCTGCCCACGATGTGTTAAGCGCACAGTGTGAAGGATAAAGGAACAAATGGATAGAATAATCACATCCGAACTGTGCATTTGTTCAGCGCAAAACGATGCAGCGCTTTTGAATTAACCCCGTTTGGCGCCCGTAGCAACCTCTTTAATACAAGAAAGAAACAGCGCATCGAGTGGGACAGTCCAGTCGGCTGCAAATCGTATGTTTGCCTTTTTGAGGCGGACGACTTGGGGGTTCACCACGGATGTATTTGGTTAACTCGCCTGAAACATACGGCACCTCGTAGTCAAAGCGATGCAGTTCTACACAGTAACGCCGTTACGGTGATCCTTCTCCGGTTTGATATTTTCCCCTATGTGGCCATCTTGCCTAAGTGGAATACCCACCCCCTACCGTCTTTTCCTCGGCGCACATTCCTTTGCTCTTTCTATATGCCTGCACCTAGTGCATCGTAAAAATTGTGAAAAAAATGTGTTCCCTTTTGTGCGTGCAAGAAAGGGGAATCACATCGCGGGGATGAAAAGCGGTCAGTAACAATAGTGTCCGTTCGCGTATGTTTCCAAAATGAAACGGAATTGAATCAGGAAGCGCCAAAATGAGCGCAACAGGGGCAGGGGTTAAAAGGGAAGAAAAAAAAAGAAAAGAAAGAAAAAAAAGAAAAGAAAGAGATACGTATCATAACGCAGCATAACACACCATTCTGTAATGCGTCGTAACGTCTGGTAACACCACCCCACACAGCGCCAATCGCGCGAGGTGTCGCACCCCTCCCCCCATCTGGCAGGTCAATTCGAACAAAATACCAGTGCCAAGCGAAAACGCTGCCCCAGTCTTTCCGTTCAAAAAGGCCACCAAAAAAATAAATGCGCGTATTTTCAAGTTCGACATTCCAAGTGCAAATTATTTTTTCAAAGCGCGCAAAATTCTGTTGCAGAAAAAATACAACAACATATACAGAACTGTTCTATTATGTGCACTGGGTGGAAGTTTTTTTAATCACACAAATTGTTAAAAAAAAAAAAGAAGAAAAAAAAAAGAAACACTTTGGAATAATCGCAAATTTTTAGCTAAACATGTAACATGTCGAAATGGGTTAAATGGAATAGTAGAACAAGAAAAAAAAAAAGAAAAAAAAATACAAATTTGTATTTTTTTTTTCTCCTATCCATTTGTGTAATTTTATCTTAATCTCGCTAATCGTCCATTTGGAAGGGAGCACAAGTGCGCATACATAGGTGTGCATACATGTATGCGCGTTTTCTTCACTCCTTGTAAAGCGGCGTCCGACGGAGCTGCGTCACGAAAGGGTTTGAACGAGGAGGGGCGCGAAATAGAAATTGTCCGTTTTGTTTATCCCCTTGGTGTGTCTACACCGCAGCTACGAGGGGAAACGAACTCTGCACCCCGCAAAAGCTCTAATTTAAAAATCTCCAATTTGAGAAGACCAAATGGACGTTAACAGCAAGAAAAAAAGCATTTATTGCTACAAGGATCGGAGCCAAAACAACTCCAGTGGCAGAATTTCCCAAGAAAGCATTTCAAGTTGGGGGGACTATTTAAGTAATAATCCAAATAGTAAGGGAGGCAAAATAAATTTCATTAAAAACTACTTTTGGTTTTTTCAAAGTAATAATAATTCGAAAAAAAATTCTCATGATTCCATTTTTTACGAAATTAAAAGTTCGGATGGAAATAAAGCTTGCAGACATCAGTTAGATGCAGACAGCGAACATGTAATGGAAAGCCCTGATGGGAATAGTAACAATTTTGGCAATTCCAATGGGGACTCACTCGTGAACACAAATGAAGAAGGCAAGGGAAGAGTCTGCTCTAGGAAGTCCTTTTATTCGATTTACGATTACACAGACGAGAGTGACTACAACACGTTGAGGGAGGATGAGCGAGATGATTTATTCTACCAGCAGAAGACCTTCGAACCGGTCGCTAATGACAGGTTCCCCAAGAAGGAGTGCGCGCGGAACTACATGCATATATACGACACAGACAGTTCGCCCAACAACGACAGTAATGAGGAGAGCAGCGATGGGAACAGCGATAGGAACAGCGATAACAACAGGAATGGAAGCGGCGAGAGCAGCAGAGATAAAACGAGCGGGGGAAAAATCCACGCCAGAGGGCAGAAAATACTCCCTACACAAAAAGAAGGAGGCCAGGCCAATCATGGACTCCAAAATCGAGATAAGAAAAAAAGAGCAAAAGGGACACCCCAGAAAAAGACTGAAGACCTAGTAAACAGTTACAAAATAAAAAAAGGAAAAACAAAAATACAATACGTCGGAATATCAGCCATCCTGAAAAAATATATATACATCACAAGGAACGAAATAATATTATTTTTTAAGAAAAAATTAAATAAAAAGAAAATCCTTTTGAGGAGCAAAATTAAGAAAAGGTACAATCACTGTACGACATTTTACTATTTACAAAGGAATGGACAAAATGCAGTTGGGAGGAAAAAAAAAAAAATGAACAATTGCCATTTTTTCAGATACTTATACTATTGTATGCTAAAGAAGAAGCTGCAGATTTTTTACAGGACGAGAAAATTGAAAAGGCTAATGAAGTATGTGTCCAGTCAGGGTTTGAGGCGATCTTACGTGAGTCAGTTTGGGAGGGGAAATTCGAACGACGCGATAAAGGGTGCAACAACGGCGGAGCAGAAGCGGGCAAAGAAGGATGCACACGCAGACGTGAACGCAGATGTGAACGCAGGAGAAAACACTTCTAACCTCTTTACGGCAACCCCCTCCCATAGCGACACCAACAGGGCGGAAGGATCTCTTCCTTTTCGCACCTTCCCCAAGAGCCCCCTCCGAGATGGGCCCGATTCGTCTATGCACCGACTCAGCAGCGGAAGCAGCATTCCAAATACGGAAGGGGAGAAATTGGAATACAAAAAGAAAGACACAGCATATGCAGGCGTAGATAGCTACTCCGATGTGTGCATAGACAACCCTCTGGAAGGCAAAACGACAGGGGATTACAAAATGGAAAAGGAAGCAAATCACTACAATGTAATAATCGGAAAAAAACATACCAGTGATCAACTTAAAAATGGAATAAAAAATATGCCAATGTACGAGTGCTATAGGAATGAGGAGGAAGAATTATCCATCTGCGGCAGCTGCAAAGATGTATAC
>NW_008481846.1:373562-398562 GCF_000524495.1 Plasmodium inui San Antonio 1 | reverse complement strand
TGATCACCAGACGGAGGGAAGAATATGCTGCAACATGGGCGAAGGAATATTATGTACAAACACTTGGCACACGGACGAATCTGACTCGAAGAATTGCATTTTAAAAAAGATACGTAGTGCACATGACTACGGTAACAACTCCATCGAGGTATGGACACACGAAAGGGGCGCTACGAAGAAGGAACAAAACGGCATTAACGCACGACGCGGCATTAGTGTACAGAACGCCATTAACTCGCTCAACGCGATTGACTCGCACAATGCACATAAATATCACGTGAAGGTAAAAAAGATCTGCTGCAGCCACGGAAATCAAGAGGGACAAGTGTGGGGAGATGAGGGCAGCTTTAAAAATATCCTCTTTTGCAACGCACATGACACCAATTTTAAAAAAATGACACTTAAAAATAGGAACATTGAAAGCTTCCACATTTGCTCCCTTAACTCCTCGCGCGTGGAAGAATTCGCAAATGTGAATTATCGCCATGGTATGGAGAACATCTGCATATTCCGAGACTTCTGAGCCCCTCAGGAGTTTCCTTCCTTGGCTCGGTACTCGCTTTCGATGACGTAAACCTGCGGTGAAAGAGAAGCGATCAAGAAAAGCGGCACATTTGAAATGAGGGAAGCGATCGGGGAAAGCCGCACATTTGCAATAGCGGAAGCGACGCAGAGTAGTGGCACATTTCGAGGACGCGGCGCTCAGTGGTGATCGATCCTCCGTGACCGCTTCGCAGCTGGCCTTCTCTCGGTACCTTGTCCGATTTGTGCATGATGAAGTTGCGCTGCGGGCAGGGGATGACGATGCTCATGTTGTTTTCCTGGTTGCAGCGGTAAATGCCGATGACGATGGAGCCTTTCTTGAGGTACTTCTGCAGAGGGGGGGAGGCGGAATCGCGTTGGGGTGGTGCTACCTCGTGATGTTGCTTATATCGGGATGGCGCTACACCAAAGCAGTAGCACATGTTGTAGTGGGCTACACTTCCACCGCTGCGCTGGAGCGCCCTGGAACCCACCTGGAAGAGAAAGAAGAAGTTCCTCGAGTGGTACTTGGGGTTTATCCTCCTGAGGAGCAAATCCGACTTTATCCTCTTGGAGCTGTCCGCGTACGTACCGTTTATGAAGGCTTCAATGGTGTCGATACTGAGCGAATTATTCTTGATGGGGAAGGTATACCCAATGAAGTGATAAATGAGTTCATCGATGAAGACACTGGCAGAGGTGAATTGTAAAAAGTACAAATAAAAATAATAATTGTCCACAAAAATGTGCTCGATTTTTTTGTATATATTTTCCACAAGGAGATTCCCATATTTAAAAAATTGTATTTGTTTTTTGTAATTTTCGATGAAGAGCAAATTGTGCGCCTTGTTCATGTTAACGATTTTGTTTTTGTTTTTTTTTAAAATGTCGATATTTTTATACACATCATTGTTTAAGTACTGAACAGAAAGTGTGTTATTTAGCTCTATCAGTAGGTAAACATTTCTCCTCTTTTTTTTATTTTTATCATTTACGAGGTTGTTACATGCTTCGTCCATTTTTTCCCTTACTTGGACATCGACAGAATGACTGTTTCGCTCTTCGGCATGCCCACTTGGAATGTCCCTTTTCTCTGTCGCCTTTTTTTTAAGTAAATAGTGATCATACAATTTTGATTTCTTATTTTCTTCACCTATGTAGTAATCCACCAAGGCATCGTTCACGTCCCTCCTCCGGAAAATATTTTGTATGTTGTTAAAGATGATGAGGAGGTCACTGTCGTTATGTTCACACATGTACTCAACGTAGTTGATATTTTTGGCCTTCTCATTATATGATATGATATTGTGATGGGAATTCAACTTTAAATAACTTTTAAAAATGACGCATTTTTTGCAGCGCAGGATTCCTGCGAGGATTAAATTGTACATGGATAGCGGCGACTTCTGTATGTAGCAGATGCTGTACTTGGCCAATTTGTTGTTGTGGATGTAAGACGGAACTTGGTCGCCCAGGATGACGATGTTGTGTCTCCTCCGCTTGTGCAGCACCTTCAGGAAGGTGTTGATGGATTGGGGCCAGTATATCAGGATGATGAAGTCATCCCGCGGGGGGTTGGCTTCTTTGCCCGGTTTGTCGAGCGGCCGGCTGGCTTCTTTGCCCTCCCGCCTGATGCGGAAGAACTGCAGAGCCTGCAAATAATTGTCCACACGAAGGATACCCAACACGGGATTGAAGTAAACCCCGGGTTGGCCTTTCAGCTTGTTCATCTCATTGTAGTAGTGGTGACCACCACTGGGTGCCGACTGGCTCTTGTTCTTCCCCCCCTTTGAGGCATCACTCTTTTTAATGTTCACGTAGTCTATACAGCTCAGCCAATCCAGTTCCACCTTCCTCAAGTGCTGTATTTTCTGTAGAATGTTGTACTTATCTGTGAGCAGAATAAACTGCACGTCAAGACAGGTGTAAACAAAATTAACAGGGTTTAGCACCACCTCGCTGTACTGATTTATGATGCCTATGAGGAAGGCATTGTAATTCATAAACATATACTGGACGATGGTGATAAAATGGAAATTGAGAAAGCTTTCCGGCAGCTTTATTCTGTATATGTTGTATTTTATTCCCTTCATATAGTGCAGGTAATTATTGTACGAATTGTAACACAGATTTTCATCGAACTCGTGTGATAGGAAGCTTCGGAATGGCATTTTATTTTTTGTCCCTCCTTGGGTGATGCTCTTTACCCTTTTGAGGATCGAAGCGGATGGCCTACTGCTTCTCTTCGTGCGTTGTGGACTCTTCTCCGTTGCATCCCCCGTGCGGAGGTCAATTTTGTAGAAATTGCTTTCGCGGGATTGCTTACCATTGGGGTGATCCCTCTCGGGGGAGCGCTGGCTCTTTTTTCCGCTGAACAGGTGTAGCCATCTAGAAAGGAAGCGACTCCGTGGGTAGGGTCTGTCGTGGGTATGTGGATCGTATGGACCGCCTCCCCTGTAACTTTCCCACCTTTTGGATGCACTCGGCTGGGTCGACGTCCTCCCCAGGTGGTTCTCCTCCCGATCGCTGGCTCCCCCCTCAGTGGAGGAGCCAAAGAGAGGACTCTCCGGGTTGACATCCTCCTCCAAGTTGTCAAAATATTTGCTCAAAATGTACGTGTGCTTAGATTTCAACTTTTGCGGTGTGTTTATGAAGAAGAGAATAGTGAGGAGAAACATACCGGGGCAGTCATCCAAAGTTTTGGCAAAAAGCTTCATTTTCAGTTCGTTGAGGCAAATAATATTCCGATTGGTCCGCTTGAGCAGAATGCTATTATTACACATATTGTTCAGGAAGACGGAAATGCATTTATTAAAAGGTCCAAGGGAATTAATTTCGTTGTACCTTTTTAGAGTCTCCATGTCGTTATTTATATTGTGGTGTGTATTCATGACATTGTTACATATGAAGATCCCACTGCTGAAGGAAATAATTTTCTTAATTTTGAGAGGAAACGGTTTGTTCAAATCATAGAGACAAAGGCTGATTTGACAGGACCCCTTTCTGTTCAGAAGGCGAATGATATTTAAGTAAAATTTAACTGGAAGACTTGTTAGAAAAATAATTTCGTCTAAATTGTTATACGTAGCTTGTAACTCATTAATGATCACATAGAGAGCAATCGGCTTCACGTGTCCTATGATGACAAAGTACCGGGCGCCAATGTTTGGAATCTTCCCGTATATCTTTTTATCCTCCACCATATGGTCCTTCAGATACCTTATCTTGTAGTGTATATAGGTGAAAATCATGAATATGTAGAATATATGGCTAACTTTTCCCTGCAAAGTGTAAGGGAAGCATGTCCCTTTTCCCATGGCTGCGGTGGATACGGTTTGCATCCCGGAAAAGACGTAATCATATATTTGATAATCCCCTCTACAGGGCTGCTCAATTAAGAGGTGGATACAAGAAGAGGTATATATGACGACTAAAATTTGAACGGACAGCGTGATCACTGGGAAGTTTATCTTGCTGTAGTTGTTACTTTGGCCAAACAGATTCTCTATTCGTAAAAAATTCAGGAAGCGAAATGGACACGACAGGTACAGCCATCCATGCTTCCTGAAGGGACAATTCGTTACGTACGAAACTAGGAGGTAGAAAAATGGGCTATTCATTAAGTTTAGAAGGAACCAGAAACTTAAAATATGCTTCGCACAGAAGAAGAGGAAGAATTTTATGCATATATCGTACAGGATAAAGTACTGGATGTACGCTTCGATCTTCGTGAAGTAGGCAGGGATGTATTGCATGTTCCAGTTAAACATGCCCACGTCCTTCTCCATATCGTTCCTTCGTAGGTAGTGATACACATAAAGCCAAGCTATGTTCAGCATGAGCGTTATCAACAAATCGGAGATAACGAATGACGTGTTTTTGCAGAATTTTACGAACACCACTTTTACGTTGATTATACATTTGAGGAGTAAATTATGCCACCTGGAAAAATCCGTATCCTTTTGTACGTGTTTATTTCGATCGTAGAAGCTGTGCAGCGTATACTTGTTCGTATTTGACTCCATTCCTGGGAAGTAACTCGTCTTCCACTTGTTAATGCTTCTCCTTCTGTGAAACAGCTTGTTCAGCATGAAGCATATGTACTTTTTCTTATTTCTATCGAATCGAATGCTTTCCTCTGTGCAGTCTTCATTTGGGATGTTTAGGTACTTGGTGTCGTAGAGAAACGATCCCATGTGCTTTCTTTCCTTCTTCTTCAAGTCGTCCTGCGTTGTGTGCCTTTTTCCACTCAAGTGGGGCCCTCCAGGATGAGGCACGAATTGGTATGGCTCCCCAGCCAGATTGTTCCCATTCACGTTGTTCCCATTCACGTTGTCCCGATACAGGTTGGCCCCTTCCTCCCCCTCCGACTGGTTCAGCTCGATGTACTTGATAATCCGATCTTGCATTTTAAGCGTTTTCCTTCGATCGCCCAAGCAGATCTTTTCAAACTCCTCGCAGCTGTCTATGATGTACTTTTTGTTCTCCCCCGCCTCCTTCAATACGTAGTCGTTCATTTCGCTTTTGCTGTACCTGCGTGATTTTTTCCCCGGTCTTCTTTGCCGCTGGAGTTTCATCGAGGGGTTCGTCTGACCATTCACGTTTGGGGCGCTCCCCTCCAAGGGGCCACTTCCCCTCACGTGGGTGCTTCCCCCTGAGGAGGAGTCCTCTTCGCTGGATTGACTCTCCCCCGTGTAAAACGTGTCGGTTCCCCCGCCGCAGGATCGCTTTCCCCCCCCCGAGTACCCACGGCCAAAGTTGACCTTCTCGAAATGGTCCTGCTTCATATACAAAAAACTGGTGTCTACCAAATGATCGATCTTTAAATCCTTGTCATTGCTTTTCCTTCGCAGTGAATCTTCCTTCTTCAAAGAGTACGAGTAAATTTTCTTCTTCCTCGTTTTGTAAAATAGGGTATACTTTATCGAGTTGGTTATCTCCGGCAGAATGGCTAGCCAGTACGACACGACGTATATCAGGAGTAGAGCCAGAAGACTTGAATAGCGAATGGAGCGATCATATATGGACATGAAATCGAGGAAGAAGTAGCAGGACCCGATCAGAATCAGCACGAAGACGATCCGCTCGATCAGCGCACGTATCATTATCATCTTGTCTTTTGTCTTCCATCAGGTGGGATGCCCTTTGCTCTGCGCGCCCGCGGGAGGAAGTATATCTAAGAACCGGTTCCGTGTGGCTCCAGAACAGCCCTTTTCTCTTACCCCACTAATATAAAGGAGTGTATGAACTGGTGACAGGAGAAGATAGAACTCCTCTCAGGAAAACCAAAAAAAGAGAAACTGTTATCATCAGATGGATGCTTTGTGGCGCCTCTTTCCCCTTAGCGTCACACTGGACCGAGATTCACATGCGAAACCTCTGCCGTGGCAGCCAATCCGGGGACATTTTCGGACATTCGTACGTTCGAGCAGAAGCCGCACCGGCGGTCGTCACCCGGGCGGAAATAGATCGCTAAGGGTTAAACCATAGGGATAGGCAAGGAACGAAAAAAAACAAAAAAAGCTAAAAAAAACAAAAAAAGCTAAAAAAAACAAAAAAGGCTAAAAAAAACAAAAAAAGCTAAAAAAAAACGAAAACAACGAAAGAAGGAGTAAATGTATCTAGCAAGGGGCTTGACCAAATGCCTCTAACAAAAGGATACAACTTGGGGTTTACTCTCATGAACATGTTCTGTTAATGCCCACTTTAGCTTCGCTCTTAAACCTACTATCGCGTCGAATTAATTGTCACTCCTTTTAAAATTGCCCCTTATATTTAAAAGCGTTTTTTTCGTTTTTTTTCTTTTTTTTTTGTGCACACTCGGAGTGGTGAGTACATATGGAGGCAAACTATAAAGAGTCATGCAATTTGAGTGACTCGCCGATCTTTTTTCTTTCTTTCGGTCTTATCACGTTTGCAATTTTGTACATGTATTGAAGGTTACTTTTCCAAGTTTCACACTTTCACCACAGCTGTAAGTTTAACAAACGCTTGTGTGCGCTTTTTCCCAATTGGTAATTTTCCTATTTTTGCCTCCTGGGTTGGTCCCATCGACGAGAATTCGCATCCCATGGATGCGTCACCGAACAGGCGACTCGTTCAGCTTATTTCCAGTGAGCTACGACCCCTGTTGCACCAGTGACAGGTGGAAGAAAGGTAAATAGGGGGACCCCTTCTGTAGAAGTGAAGACGCATTTTTACTCCGGTTAAGTCGCTTCGTTCCATTTTGTAGGTCTCGTCTGGCGACAAAAATTTTACAAGTACAGGAATACTTCCAAAGAGTCGTAATATTCCGTGCGCATAAGTATGCGCCTACGTGGAATGGTCCCTATCGTGGCATTTTTCTTTCTTCTTTCTTTATTGCAAATTGAAAACGTGTTTCGTGATGTGGACCCCCCTGCGCAAAGGAGGACGTAGGCGCCAGCGTACCCAGACACGGATATAAGCATGTGTGCACATGTACGCTTCCATGGGCATAGGAAAAAAACTTTCGCATTTCTCCTTTTTTTCTGTTTGGCACATCAGCAAGGTACATGGCCAACATGATCCACACGAACATTAAAAAAAAAAAAAAATTAATTTGAAGAGACAGACAGACAGACGGGGAGAGAATACCGGAGGCGGGGGAAGAAAAAAACGAAAAGTTCGGAATCAAAGGAGCACAGGGGCATACGTGCGTTTGCCTCGGCAAATGCGAATGCTGCCTAGTACGGCACGGCCAAACGCACACTAGTAGGCGTCAGTTCGAGCGCGCCGTTAAATTACGTGCCAAAGGGGGTAATAAATCATTTTTAGAGTCACGCAAGGTGGGCATGCACTTCTCTGCGCTCTGCGCTGAGGAAACGACGCTCTGCTGCAAATGGACTAGGCGAATGGGTGACGCGGGGAAGCAGATAACCTTCCGCTAATTAGGCTAACCACCGCTAACCACCTAGCTGAGGTAGTAACCCAGCAGTATCTTGGTGGACTCGTTGAAGCCGTGGGCAGTGGCGGCGGCCTCCTTCTTGGAGCGCACCTCGTGGAAGTAATCGCGCACCTCCTTGGCCAGGACCTTGCCCAGCTCGACGCCCCACTGGTCGAAGCTATTAACATTGAGCAGGTATCCCTCGGCGACGACTCGGGATTCGTATAGAGAGAGCAGCAGGCCGCACGTGTAGAAGTTTAATTCATCAAAAAGTAGCAGAGTGGAAGGTCGATTGCCTTGGAAGATTTTATGGGTTAGCAATTCTGGAGCCATTTTTGTTTTGTTCGTTTCGTTTTCTTTAGCTACCTCTTCTAAGCTCTTCCCTAACGCCAAGGCATCAGCCTGCGCAAAAAAGTTCGTCATAAGTTCATCATGGTTACTAACCTTTTCACTCGGGAAATGAAGAGGGAAGTGGGAATGTTTGAAGCCGATCAATTCTACTGGAATTATCTGTCCTTGGTGAATTAACTGATAGAAGCTGTGTTGTCCATTGGTCCCTGGTTCTCCAAAAAACACGGGACATGTGTTATAAGTAACAAGCTTATTACTTCGGTCCACCGTTTTCCCGTTGCTCTCCATGGATAGCTGCTGAATATGAGCAGCAAATTTTAGCAGATTTTGAAAGTATGGCAAAATGGCTACATTTTTACAATCCCAAAATTGGTTGTTGTAAAAACTGGTTAGAGCTAACAGGACAGGGATGTTCTCTTCGAAGTTTGTTTTTAAAAAATGCTCATCCATGTCGTGACAGCCATTGAGGAACTGCCTCATATTTTGATAGCCAAATGCAATGGAGAGAGGTAGAATACCCACTGCACTGGTTACAGAGAATCTTCCTCCTACCCAGTCCCAAAATTCAAATACGTTTTCTCGCATTATGCCGAATTCGTCTGTGAGTTTTAAGTTGGTACTAACTGCAACCATATGCTTGCTCAATTGTTCGTCATCGTTTATTTTTAAGCTTAGCCAATGTTTGATAGACCTCGCATTGAGCATCGTCTCCGCTGTGGTAAACGTTTTGGAAATGATCACAACGAGTGTGTCCGTCTGTTCGATGTTGTGGACAGCCCTGTTGATATCGTTTGGGTCTACGTTGGCCAAAAATCGTACGTTAATTATTTCGTCCTGGTCATAATCCATATCGAAGTTACTTTCCGCGCCATTTTTGCATCCCCCCTCGTTGGCCTTTTTTTCTTTCTTCTTCTTCTCCACCATGCTGTTGTAATAGTAGTACTTCATCGCCTCATAAACAAATTCCGTGCCAAGGTACGATCCCCCTATGCCTATACATATTAAGTTTTTAAACTTGGTGTTTTTGCAAGTCTTTATCGTTCCGTTTCGAATGCTATCTGAATATGCTTCAATTTTTTTTAACACGTCATGTACATTTTCGAGGATGTTTTTTCCGTCCAGTACAATTTTGTGTGTATTTATTTTTTCGATTGGCATTCGCAAGGCAGTGTGAAGGACGCTCCTATTTTCCGTCATGTTCATTTTTTCCCCTTTAAATGTCTTTTCGATTTTTTCCTTCAGTTTGACTTCCTCCGCGTATTCGATTAACTTGCTCAGCGTCTTCGCTCCATACCTTTGGCGAGACAGGTCTATGTAGAAGTTCTTAAACCTTTTGATCAGCAGTTCGGACCTCTCTTTATCCTTGAGGTACTGCTTCAGGTTCACTTTCTTTTCCTCCTCGCTCAGGCTCACCAGCTCTTTGTAGCTCTTCAGCCCGGTGACGTCCATGGTTACGGTGGAGAAGCGGAGAAACGGCGCAACTACAAAGTCACGGCAGATCAAATGTCCGATCAAGTGGAGGTATCCCCTCTTCCCACCTTCCCCAACGAGTTACCGTGCTGAGTGGATGGTACTTGTTGGAAGGAAACTCGTGTCCGCGCGGTGTCACATAAACGCAGGCATACATTCCTGTTCGCATTTCACGCGGTGTATCAGGGGCAGATTCCCGTGGGGCAAACACAACAGTGCTAATACACCTGTTTCGGTTTTCCCCGCGGAGGTTACTCGTCCAATCAAATGGTAAAAAGCTGGCAAAAGAAGTGGCGAAAAAGTGGCAAAAAATATTGAAAACGCGAAGTTACTAATGCAGTTAGCGCACGAAGTGAAGGGATGCTCACTGCCAAACACACACTCCGGAGGGACATGCAAGCACGCGCAGCTACATATACATGTATACATAAGCATGCAGACACGAACGTACGTATTCCGACTTGTACACGTCCGTGTGCCTTCGCGGGTTTCCAATTTGAAAAAAAAAAAAAAATTGTGCTTCTTATTATGTAACACGGCAAAATTTTCAGCAAACTAAGAGATCAATTGGAGAGGGTTCAAGGGGTGACTTCGTGTATCGTTAATATTTTTGCATTTTCTCTCTGGTTGGTAGAGAGTGCGATTTACTCGCAAGCTTTATCGTTCATTTCGAGGTTGCAAACGAATGACAATTGTTCATTCCTCTAGGCTACGCATTAGTACTGACCAAACAAATATGTACACGGCTATAAAACGAAAGAAAAAAAAAGAAAATAATAGCGCGTTCACTTTTCTTAACTCCCTTTTATTCCTTTGCTGGAACGACTTGCGAGAGTTTCAAACGTATACGCAACAAGCAGAGGTGGTTGCCAAAGCTCCCGCCCATGTAAGCTCTCACACATGTACGTATAGATGATTTACGCAAAAGGAGGTAAAATATGTAGTTTTTTTTTTTTTTCTTGCAAATTCTCACGTGCAGCAAATTTTTAGCACCTAAACCTGCGTAGAGAGTGTCATGCAATTTTGGCTAAAAAAGCCAACTTGTAAGAAATGTAAATAATTAAGGCGAAAAAAGGAAATAATTCTTCCAAAAGATTATAGAAGTTTCTCAAAAGTTTGCCAAATTGCCAGTTTTCCAATTGCACAAATTGGACAAATGTTCTTCCACTTGCGCGCGATAGGTTAGGCACATTAAATTAGTAGTTAACGTTGCAAGGGGTGGGGGGTGAGAAATAACTTAACTTTCCCCTACGAAAAGGGATATATATGGATACGGGTTCTTCGCTCGGTGATTACGCTTTGGTGTAACCTTGCCAAAATTTTGCCGACCATTAGGAGAAAAATTGTCCCCCCAATTGGCGAAATATGCGCCTAATCTTCACACAGAATTGGCTCACATTTTACGAAAAATTCCCATATATTTCATGCAAATTTCATGCAAACTCGATGCAAACTGGATGCAAACTGAATGCAAATTCGATGCAATTTTTCTCCCCTTATTTTTGTTGCTACTCACGCGGTTGTATTCTGCTTACCGCTTCTACTCTCCTGGAGTGGAAATACAATACGCCACACTGACACATTTGACGGCAACGAATAGGCTGCGCCTTTTTCGGGGGCTGTCGCGAGTGCGCGCGGCGTTAACACCGTCACGTGATCGCTGTAGCTGAAAGGTACGCTTGGGGAGTGTTGCTTAAAAAGTTACGCTAAAAAAGTTACACTAAAAAGTTACCTGATAAAGTTATGCTAAGAAGTTACCTGATAAAGTTACGCTTCGAATGCCATTTGTATGCCATGCTCCGCATCTGCTGTGCCAATTGCGGAGAAAAAATACATCCATGTCTTAACTGCGCGAAGGAAAAAACGCTTTAGAGAAGGAAGTGCAAGTTTACGCCGCTCTCATTTCAAATTTAGCTAGTGGCATTTTCTCCTCGTATTTTTACAAAAAAAAAAAAGTGCACACATATAACATATACACGGTAGCACCTTATTTTGAATTGAATGTCTTCACAGCATCCAAATAATTTTATTTTAAATAAATACAGGCATAAAAAAAAAAAAAATACCCATTCGCTTCTGTAACCTTCATTTAAATGGAAAAATTGCGAAGCAGTAGATGCTGTAGCCTATACCTCCCATTTCATTTTTCCCAGCTGTGCATTTATTCGCCCCTGCCGCAAATTGGCACATGCATATTTAAGTGCCTAAGAAAAAAAAATATTTCCTTTTGTAGGCATGTATAACCCCTCGAATGCGTTTCCATGACCAGGTACTTTCCCCCCTATTGCATTTTTCGCTACTTAAAAAGAAATGTAAAAAATACCGGCGCCGTAAGCCCCCTGCATAATCGAAGCGGAGCGTGCGCAAAGGACATCCCACTTGAAAAAGGTCCTGCAATTACGCCTTTGAATAACACCACCCCTTATCTACCCTTATGTGTAGGCAAACATGCGTGTCGAATGAGAGCAACTGATACACGCGTGCAGCACGCACATTATGTATGTACCCCCCTCCAACAACGCGCGGAAAATGAACCAGTTCCTCCTCCGTCGCTGCCAAAAGTTCAAACCCTTTAAGACATTCAAAAGGTCCAAATGCCTAATCAACAACGCGCTGAGTAACAAAAACTTAAAATGGAAGACCACAAACGAGTCGTACTGTGAGTACATACTCACGCCGGAGGAGGAAGCAGAACTAAGACAAAATCATTTCCGCATAATTGCAAGCAACGACATAAATGTAGATGGGCATATCATGAACGAAGGCGTTAAAAATTATAAGGACAATATGAACACCTCTACATACTACAAAGAATTAAACTCCAATTTGAATGACATCAAAAGTGGCAGCAGCGTTTTTTTCCACTATTATGTGAAAATTTTAAACAGTCTAATGGAAAAGGTTCGGAATGTTCCCATTATAAATTATCTGTACAACAATATCGTGTTGAGGTACAGAGTAAACATTCACGTATTCGTTTCGCCACTGTACGATAGGATAAACAATGAAAAACTGTTTGTAAAATTTCAAATAAACAAAAACGACGTTAGACAAATTATGTACTTCTTATGTATGCACGTGTGGATTTACTGCGCCAAGTTAAATACGATGAATAATCGGTATTTAAAGATTCTTCTGTGGGAACTCATATGGGATTATTACAGGGCCTTACTCATCAAGTACAAAATTTCTGAGTTCTCCTTCAATACGTATTTGATTAATATGCAAGAATATTCCCTGGGATTTTGCATCGGGTTGGATGAATGCATAGGAAAAGAATTCTACGCGGGAAATATTTGCAACCTGCTCTTTAATCATATTTACAACGAGAAAGACCAGTTTAAGAACTCCAGAGAGTTAATAGACTTAACCATTTACTGCATACGGATGTACCACTTTGTTCTCCAGTTACCCGAGGACAACTTCACGCGCGCTAGGTTTACCTGGCCGGACCTGAAGTAGGCTTTTTCAGCGCTTCAAAATTTTGAATTTGATTAAAGCGAATTAAAACGCATTAAAGCGTGTTAAATTGAATTGGACCGATTTTTTTTTTTTTTTTTTTTTTGTGCATGTATGTGTGTACATACAGCTAGCCACGGACTCCCCCCGCACACTTCGCAAGTGCGTACTTTTCTCCATAGGAGAACAAGAAAAAAAAAATGCTAAAATGGCAACCCCGTTGAGGCTTAAAATCGTTGGGGTAAAGGTACACGTAGGAAAACCTGGATAAAACGTGCAACTTTTGTTTTTGTTTTTTTTTTGGTTAGCTGGTGTGCCCCCCAAATGCATTATGCGTGAGTTGTTCAGGTAAATTGGTATCCACAGTTGGGCACATACGCATTGGGGCATACCAACAGTTGGGCATATCCACAGTTTGTCACATCCGAAATTGGGCACATGCTCCCTTCGTTGCAGTGCACGTCCGCACGCTCGCCTCTCCCGGTTAAGTGCTAACCGACTTCACGTGAATATGGACGTATACATTCTGGCCCCACAGTTGCGTCAACTTGTAAGAGACATTTCTGCGCATGTTAATTATAAGCTTGTTGTGAACGCCGCAAATCATTTTAGCAACCTTTTGACTTTTCACAACAATTTGATATTCAATTATGAGGGAGTTGTTCAAATTCACACACCATGACAGCATGTTGTGCTTGACTTTGTAAGGGACGTCCTTATTAAACCAACAATACAAATAGGTGTTAATGAGCTGTTCAACGACTTGTACTTTGGTCAACGTTGTGTTGGAGTCCTTGGGATAAACCCAAAATTGATTTTTCGCCTTAAACTTGGCTAAATAATCCAGTAATTCCTCAACCCCTTTGTTATATTTTGCGGAAATAAAAAATATGTTGTCAAAATTCCCGTTGCTCATAAATTCCTTGGCCCGCGCATTGGCCCACTTATTTTTTGTGCATAAGTCTACTTTGTTTAGGACGAGTATCACCGGCGGGACCAACTTTTGCTGTTCCCGTTCAGCATTCGCGGTGTTTTTACTGTCTACATCATTGTCGTATGATTCAATAATTTTTTTCCTGTTTTTAAGTAAGTTTTTTTTGACACTTTTGTCGCTATACTTGGCCTCTTTTTCCATTGCGCTGGAGAAGTACTCTAGGAATTTTTGCATATTTTTTTGGGAATTTTCGTATACCTCTTCGTTGGTGGAGCTGCTATTCAAATCGCTTTGCGGTTTCCCCTTCCATTCCAAATGTTCCTCCTGATCATTGTCTTCACTGAGATGATTAAAGTCGTAGTGCTGCGATTCCCCCTCGTCTTCGCTCCCACTGCTGTATGCTTCTACCTTCTTCGGTGCTAGCATCCGTACTATGTTGAGCACGTCGTGTGTTGGCCTCTTCACAGTGTCTGCGATAAATAAAACCAAGTCTGCTTCCTCATACCCCTTCCATGCATAACTGACTAATTCTTTACAAAACTTTTTTTTCTTATGTGACGGGACAATACCAGGCGAATCGATAAAAATCAGCTGAACGTTGTCTTTTGTGTATATTCCTTTTATGTCCTGTCTGGTAGTATTAATTTTTGGCGAAACTGCTGAAATGGTTTTATTCAAAATGGAATTTAGGAGAGAGCTTTTCCCCGCATTGGGGGCCCCAATTAGTGCCACTTTTAGAAATTTCGGATTTGTCGGCTGTTCTGGTATCTTCCACGTATTCATGTAGGCACTTTTTGGTATAACTCCTCTGGTTATATTTGGAGGGTAATAGGTGCTTGCGCCTTTTTCACTGGCCTTTCTTTCCTCTCCATTTCTGGCCCCATCACCTTTGATCCCTTCATTTTTCGCCTCCTTAATTTTGAATTCGTGCGACAGTGGCTTCGCCCTTAAGTATCTTTCCAAAATGGAGAAATTCCGCACACTAAGAAGTGGAGCACATTTCGGCTTCTTATTTAGTGGGTCAAATAGGTACCCGGCACATTTCAGCATTTTGATTGGTACACACTGGGGGAAACATGCACAAGCTGCGTGTGTTCACTTGGTGGTTTCTTTTATTTGGGAGAGGCTACCCGCCGCAGGTGGATCCATTTCGGTTTCACTCCAAAAATGAGAAAAAAATCAGCATAGGTTGTCTCCTTTTGTTGCTCTCCCCGTGTGAGGGATTTTTTCCAGTGGAGCTGCGTTGTTCCGTCGCTCCGTTGCTGTGTCGCGGTTTGAGGATTGCCTGACTCATGCACCAACCAGAGATGTGTCGTTTTGAAGATTTCTCCAGACGGTCTATGAGGACACAAGGCGTGAGGATGATCTTCCCCCATTTCCCCTCCACACTGCTAAGAAATTTTGGTGCCCCTAAAACGGGGTTCCTCTTTTGGAAGCAAAACCCAGGTTGAACGGTTGAGCATTGGGGTGGTCAGAAAAACGAGGGGGAAAAAAAAAAGAACATTCAGTAACGACCATGTGATAGCACTAAAATTCTCAAGTCCCTTAAAAGAAGTGAATCGAGTTTTTCCTTTTGGCACTTCATTATATAAGGAAAGATAAATAGCATATGTGCTCCAAATGGTTCATTTGCACTGGTGCGCGATGGCGTAACGGGTTTGTCAATGCAGTAAGCGACGTGAGGGCATGTCCCGTCCGCATGTCACATTTTTCAAAAAAAAAGAAAGAAATTCAAAACATATTCTTTTTCGATAATTACAAGTTTGTGCCTTTCCGCTAACTGGATGAACCTCTTTTGGATATAAGCATTTTCCCTTTTTTCGTGGTGTTTTGCGGATTTGCATAAGGGATACCGCGTTTTTCAAACTTGTACATACAAACCGCGTGATGAACTTTTTCCACCGTGTTGTGATGACAACAGGGAAAAGGTGAAAAAGTGAACGGTCGTTCTTCTTCCTCTTCGTTTGTTTTTAACACCAACCGCTTAGGATCGCCTTCTACTTGTGGCAAAATTTACGAAAGCGTTAGGAGCTCATTCCATTTTTTGTTTGCCACATTTTTTTTCCACAAATTGGGGGAAAAGATTAACAGCTCAGACTTATGGTTTGCGGAAAACGAAAGGTGCAAAAAAGGGGGAGAACTATGCATCCAATGGGTGGATAAACGGAAGGGAAAGAATAAGCAAAAAAAAAAAAAACAAACAAACAAACCTTGTAAAGAAGTGACGAGTGAAATGAAATTGAGGAATGCTCAGGGACGTGTATAAATCTGCATTTTCGTAATTTCCTTCTTTTTTTTATATTATAAAAGGGGAATGCCATAACAATGCGAATTTTTTTTTTTCCCCTTCCGCTCGTCTGGAAAAGAAACCGCAGCAAAAAGAAGCGACGCCACGGGAAAGGCATTTTCACCCCTTCAGACATATTATCATCCCCCCATTTTAACATATCCCCAAATTTATGAAGTCATATAATACCATATTTAACACTCTACATGGATGTTATCCGTGTAACCCTTCACGTAAGACTTGTTCCTTGCATGCGAGTTTCTTCCTGACAGCATTCTTTCCTCATTCATTGAAATCCGCCTATGTGCATGGCATACACACACAAGCTTGTACACATGTGGGTGTCTATATACACATGGACATGTAGCAAGTTTCTGAGCTGCTTCTCCGAGAAATTTTTTAACGCGCAAGTGACAAAACTTCTGTGCAATGTTTTGTGAACAGTTCTTGGTGGGCCTTAAATGGTAAAGAACAAAACCAGTCTGTGGCTATTGAAACACTCGCTTGTCATTTTTCGTCACCCCATGCGCACGGCCCTCAACAATTTGATAGTACCTGCTGGGAGGAAGCGCCTCGGGTGGGAAACCACACAAGGGCACGCGTAGGTACTACGTACGTAAGTTCATACGTCCACATGTGCACAGTTTAAACATATTCTCCTGGGTTTCGCCAGTGCTGTACTTGACGTAACAACGCACTTCCTCTTCCAAACGTGTGTAGGATAAAATCTTTCGTGCCTTTTGATGAACGCCGCCAAGTTGAAATCTTTTGCGAGTCAGCATTTGAACAGGAAAAAAGGCGCTATCAGCTGTAGCCCGTTACAACTTTTTCCGTTGACCTGTTTTTTTTTTTTTTTTTTTTTTTATTTGTCCTTACTATTCCCTTATTACGATAGGGACAAAAACGTAATGTTGCGCAGAACTACTGTGCTTTCCGCTACACTCGAAAGTAACTCCTTTATGTAACACAGAACCATTTGGAAACTTGTATATCGGTGGAGCAAAATCGGAGGAGCGAAATCAGGGCGCGAGTGCATCACTGCGTCAGCAAGTCAGCACATGTGCACCTTTTTTTTTTCACCTTTGTGCAAGCATTGCATACAAAAAGAATATCCCGTTGAGGACATATGACCATTCAAGGTGGATTCACAAACGTGTTGCAACAAAATGCCATGTTAGAAGCACTCTTGTGTGGGTTTTATTTCTGGGCCATCATCTTCGCGAGTATGTTTGTGTTTTTAATGTACTTACCTATTGTACATCCCCTTGTGAGCAAAAAGAGTGCAGTCCCTCCTCCCCCCCTCCACGCGTACAGATTTAGCGTTAACGTCACCCGTGGGGCGTTCCTTCCGTGAGGCCTTTGACACGATTGTTGGCGTGGCTTATGTGTGAGCTCAACGGTCATCATCAGAACGCGGAGCAGTCCTCTCACCAGCGGGCTTACCAGTCAGATTACTAGTGGGATTACTAGCATGCTTGCTAGATGCTTATCACCATTTCGTTCCTTTGCCGCCACGCAAAGCATACTTTCACACACCTGAAATAATTTTTTTTTTTTTTTTTTATCCCACAGATTTGGTTTTTTTCCTTTTTTTTTGGTTAGATAAATATACCGAGTTATTGTGTTTTCCATTCCTTCGTACATTTGTTTGTTTTTTTTTTGTGTTTTTTTTTTCCCCCATTTTTTTGCAATTCGCGCGGTTTTCTTTTCTTTGCCAAATGTGAGACCCAATCGTTTTTTTTTCTTTTTGCTTCCAATTGTACCTACCCAATACATACATGCAGAGTAATTAAAATGTTTAATTGCATCCACGGAGGGAAGCATTTGTGAGATTTGTTTGTAGTTGCGCGAATTCGTTGTAGAGAACGAGGGCCAAGTGGCAAAAAAGAGAGGAGAAATACCTGAGTATACCATTGTGTTTATATACACAATATTTGGCCGCATGTTGGACCCTCACGGAGGTCTATGTATGCACGACTGCCCCCGCGCTTGAAGTCACAACCGCGTGAGCTAACCGGGAGGAATCATCCCTGCCCGCCGCAAAAATATAAAATTGAAACAACTGTGGAAGAAGCTGGGGAACCAATACGAACAGGGGACACCCGACCGGCGAGCACACCGAATGAAGTACCGACTAGCCGTTTTTCGAACCGGCAGGAAGACCGCTTAACAGATCGATTGGTAGACCGATTAGCAGACCCATTGGTAGACTGCTTAACAGACCGATTATCGGACAGTATAACAGACCGCCTTACAAACCGCTCACCATCCGCGTACCAACCCCGTGCCAACAGGTACCAACAGCGTGCCAATCGCTTTCCACGCCCTCCAGCGAAAGAATGAATTTGCGCCTCACACCGCTTGCCCGGCGAGAGTAAGGACACAATGAAGAAAGCGGGACAGGGAAAATCGTTCGAGGCGCACAGGAACGTCAACCAAGAGAGGCTGGCCTACGTAATGTCCTACCTCGTAGGGAACGAAGTGAACGTTCATATGAAGGATGGAAACGAAGTGAAAGGGTTATTTCACGCATATAATTATGCAAATAAAGGAGAAAAAAAACAAGGGGATATTTCCTTAAATTACGCTAGGGTTCAGCCGAAGAAGGACCGAGTTAGCGGCCCAATAAACAAAGCAATGATCATTCCGGAAAATCTATACACCATAATTGTTGGGAAAAATATAAACCTAGAATTAAAAGACCCAGATGGGGTAAAAAAGGTGAAGGAGAAGTTTCAAATTGATGCAGATATTTCCGGAAGAAAAAAAAAATATAATTTTAATAGTGCCAATAGAGAGTTAAAGAGGTGGGTATGTGAAGGTCCATTTTACGATGAAAATAAATTAACCTTAGAAGACAACATGAAAGAACCATGGGATCAATTCGAACACAACAGGAAGATGTATGGGGTCACAACTACGTATAAAGAAGAATTATACACGACCAACTTAGACGTGAACAAGATTCCGCAGCATGTAAAAATGCACGCGGATAAAATTGCCAAAGAGTTAGAAAACAGAGGAATGCACCTCGACCCCGAGGATGCAGAAGGGGACAATAAAGAATTGGACGAAGAAGATTTGTTCGGAGCTGTAAGACAAAGTAAGGATAAGTTTTCGAAATTTTCCAAAGGAAAAAGGGAGGAAGGAAAAAGCATCCAGCCACAGGGCAGGTTTAACCAGTCCGCCCTCAGGGATTTGAAGGAGAAAATCCAGTCAGTCAAAATGGACAACGAGAAGAAATTTCCAAGTGAGTGAATTCGCCGCGCACCTGCCTCAGCGTCAGTGTTAGGGTCTGCATCCGCTCCCGCTGTGATTGACCTGTTATTTTTGGTCACCCCTGTCACCTCCGCCATTTTTTCTATCTCTGCGATTTTTCCTATTCTACCATTTTCTTTCTCTCGTACCCGACGGCGTATGAATGTTGAGCTCTAGCCCACTGCGCCTATGGGTGTACCCGCAACATTTCCCTCTGTCCCCTTTTCCTCCCCTTCCCTCTTTATCTCAAGCGAACAAGCAGAAAAAAATAAATTTCACCATATCGGCAAGTGGGGAAGACGTTGAAAGCAGCGAGAAAAACAATGACTCATCAAAGAAGGAAGACGGAAAAAGCGCCGAGTTTAGTGTAAGAGTTCAGAGGAAAAAAAAGATGCGTTCAAGTTGCGCTATTCAGTCACGCATTTATTGCGCTTTTGTTGCCAGCGCAGCCTGTGTGCATGATATATTATCCCCTTTTTTGGAAACTCCCCACTGGAGTGGATACCCAAACGAACCCATCCCCCTGACGTTCGCTTCATTGCACTTTATTAGTCCCTCCATCAGTCCATCCATCAGTGGTTCTATCCGTTCACCCACCTGTTCATCCGCCCGTGCAGGGAATCAATGCCCTAAATTTGGAACCAGCGTTGCCAAGATTGGATGAAAAAACCCGAACAGAATGGATCATGTTCAAGAATAAAGCAAAAAATAAAACTGTCAACAAAAAGGACAAATCAACGGAGAAACAAGAATTTATAACAGCAGCAAAGGAGTTTAATGAAAAATTAGCCAAGTAATAAAAAGAGAAAAAAAAATGCAGCGATTTTTTAAAATTGCACATATTAATACATCGTGTATACAAATGCTGACACCTACGCATATGCATTTACACCCCATTCGATAACTTGGTGGAAGACATAGTTATGTAAGATCTATCTTTCTGCATTTGCATCCCCCCATTACAGCAGTTAAATATCTAATGAGTAAATTTTTCCTCTTCTTTTTTTTCGCAATTTTTAGCAAAATGAGTACACAAACCCAGGAATCAAAGAACGAAGTAAACTTTGAACAGCTGGAGATCAACAACCCCACGTCTGAGCTGCAGACAACTGAGTTAAACATTACAGGTGAGGTCTCCGCGGGGGACTCTATCACGCCGGTAGCAGTTGGCCGACTGGTGAGGCCAGCCCATTGGAGGCGCTACAGTGGTCGTCACCCTAATTGAACTAATTACACTTATTACACTAATGAACCTAATTGCACTTATTACACTAATTAAACTAATTACACATCTTTTTTTTTTTACCGCCCCCCTGCAGAGAACGTCACCAATGCCAACGTCGACGAAACAGGTAAGCGATCCTGGACATCGTAGAGCCGACTAAGTGATACGTCCTCAATAAAGCCATCCCAACTGTGCCTTTTCGTTTTTTTTTTCCTCCTCCCGTCCGTACGCAGATGAGACTATAGCCTCCGAAAACGAAAACACGATAGTAAAGAGCAATACTGTCAGTTTGAGCAACTCGAGCATCCGCCCGTATGATACCTACATTTTAAACTTTAACAATTTTAATAACATGAACAATTTTAACAGCCTCAGTAGCTTTAAAAATTTGAACAACATGAACAACATGAACAACATGAGCAGCCTGTGCAACATTAGCAATATGAACCACCTGAACGGGTTTAACCATCCCAAACACTTTAACATGAAGCATGGCATGATTGGCCACAACGTGGGTACGACGGAACAGCGTACACACAAGCGCGACTATGCAAGTGCTCGCGTCAAGAGGAAATACATTTACGAGCAGTAGTTCTTAGTTATGAATATACGTAGCCAGTTTTATGGTTAGGCCTCCCCCAATTGAGCATTTCTAAATGACTTTTTTTGCCCCTCTTTTGTACCATCACCCAACGCAGGGTACCGCCCCATTGTCGCCCAACTACCCAGCGCGCCAACTCAGATATACCCTACATCCGATTTGTATCTTCGAAAAAATGTCGGGACGAGACCAATATATGTAAGAATGGCTCCTTAGCACATGTCTGCATAAGGCGAATCCTCCACAGCTTTAACATTTGTGGAAAATAACCCCTGTAGATTGCACTCCTGTGCTGACTAATCGGGGGGGGGGACTCCCCCTCCAATTGTTGAATCCATTTTGGGGTCAATTCGCAATCTGTTAATTGAACCCCATGTGGCTACTTCCATCCGCGCCGTGTTCACAAAAAAAATGGCACCATTGTAGTGTTGGCCAATTTGGATATAGACACACATGTATATATACATATATATATATTTTTTCTTCTTTTTTACCTCATTTCTTTGTCGCTCCCCCCCCTTCCCCTTTCATTGCAGCAAAATGTGGACATGCTGGTGAATAAGTTTCATAACAATGCTAACCACCACCAGAAGTACCCATCATATAGGAAGTACCACAAGGAGTTCCACCCTTTTCCGACTGTACGGCATTATGGCAGCGTGCGCGTAGAAGCCACTACGCATTTTTTTGTTCATTTCGGAGATCCATTTTTGTATCCCTTTGCACTGTGCATGTGAAAAAGGGAGGAGAGAAAAAGTGCACTATCGCGGAGTGAACATATTGGTACGTGCGTGCCCATTTTAATACCTACAACTTATGTGTCCGTTTTGCTTTTGCGTGCGCCCTCCCCCCTCAGCGAACCTTCGCGCCGAAGGAACACTTCGACTCCCTTATGAACAACACCCTGAGGAACTCCAAAAGGGAGGACTGCGTGAAGAGCCCCATCCACTTCAGAAACAACAACCAGTATAGCTACAAAAACGTCTTCGGAGGACCCCCCCCGCGTGCACCTGTCCATATATACAAGGAGGAAAACCACTTCCCCAGGAACATACCAGTGCAGCCGAACGTGCCAGGCATTCTGGTAAATGTCCCTGTGATACCTGTTGGCCATCCGATCGTTAATGCACAATTTATGGAAAGCCCCCCCCAATATTATCCCCCCTATGTCAGAGGGAACTACGCGAATAATTCAGTTCCTGCCAGTGCAAATGGTGGATATTATTATAACATCCCCGTATCCAGTGTGGACAGTAATTATTCTCCAAATAAAAACATGAATTTGTTTGCAGCGACAAATCCGCATATTCCAAATTTGCATGTACAATCTCCACAAGTGCCAAACGTGCCCGTACAGACTCCGCAGGTGCCAAATTTGCATGCGCAAAATGCACACATTAACATTCCCGTAACGCCATATATGACTCCAACCCTGAACTACGGCGTTAACAGCAGCAATCCTCTGAACATGACGAATAATGCCAATGTACCGAATCCAAACATTAATATCCCACCGTACCCCCCAGAATATCTCGTTGTGAATACCCCGAAATATCCGAGCACACAGGCAGTGCCCATGCCTGTTTACCCACAGTACCAGTACCAGAATTATTATCCATCGTCATCGCCCCATGGGATGAAGAATTCTTAAATAGTGCTGAAAAGTTTTACAGCTAGCTTTTTTTTTTTTCTCCCGCCACATCCCTACTTGTTTAGTAAAATAAGAATGTGTGCATATGAACGACTTCTACTCGTGCGGCTGGTAAGTCTTCACTTGGAGAAGATGTCGACAACGCGGAATGTGGGAAGTTGTCCTACTGCCAGGAGAGGATCGAACCGTGCGGTCGCGGAAGGGATAAAGAGGCTGAAAGGGGAGAGCTAGCTAAAGGGGAAAAAAAAATCAACAGGAAAACAACAGATAGACAGGAAAACAACATATGGAGAGAAAAACAACATATGGAGAGACTCCCACCGAATGAGGAACTTTGAAAGGCCAAAGAAAGGCATTTTCTTTTCTTTTTTTTTTTTTTTGGAAGGCCCCCGGTTCACGATGTAGCTTGTTATGCCCCGTTGCCAAGATAGCTTGCTCCCCCAATAATTAACTTTATATGCCCAACATATAAGTGACGTATTCGAATTTGTGTTTCATTGTGTTTCGTGGCGTTTCGTAGCGCTTGGTAGCGCTTCGTACCGTTTCGTAGTGTTTCGTAACATTTCGCAGCTTTTCTCGGCATTTCACAGCATTTAGTTGGATACCGTTTCGTTTCGCTGCATTTCGCTGCGCCGCTTTTCTTCGTTCCATTTTGTAACGCCGGTGTATAAAGCAATACAACTGCTATACACATGTACATGTTCTGTGTACCAGACACGGTACTCTGCCCTGAATGAAGAAAACTTTGTTTACAATTCATTTTTTTTCTTTTTTCTATATAAAAGCGCACGCTTAATATCCAAGTAACATTCGAATTAAATTTAGTTTTTAATATTTGAAAAACAGAATGTTTAAATTGAGCAAGTGCGGGCGCGGGAGCGAACTCGGCCGCGTCCGGGGAGTATCTCCACGAATACTCAGGAGTGTGAACAAAAGTACCCTAATGCGCACCTGCTCGGGAAGACGAGAACAAAGCCAGAAGAACAAATGTCCTCTGCTAAAGTTGGAGGGAAAAAGCGGAGCCACTTGCGTAAAATGGGGGAAAATATATACACCTGTGAAACAGTCCCCACGAACGCGAAAAATTTTAATTACCTCTTCGTCGCGGTTTCTTCGAAATGTAGCTATACAGCGTAAGCAGAATGCAGCGACAACGTAGAGCGGCAATACGCCAGCTATGCTTTCCTCCTCACTAGTCCTATGCCACCAATGCGGTAAGTGATTTCCGGTAGCAGCCATATGAAGGCATCAAAATATACATACACATGTTTATCATCCTTTTATTTTACACAAAATGTAAGGGACGCACGTTCAAAGGGTGAACTCATGAATGCTTGCACACACACCAATTGTTTAAAATTGGCCAGTTGAGATTAATCAAAAATGTTGCACCCTTCCCGTGAAAGTTTTTTTTTTTTTTTTTTTTTTTTTTTACCTTTCACCAAATGGAAAAAGCCTTTCTCATATTCCACTACCATGTGCATCTTTTTACCAACGTTGCGCGATGCACTGGGGGCCTTTTGACTTGTGCAAAATTGGACAATCTCTCTGTTGCAGTTGTCAGTGACCTTTTCGGATAGGAATATATGTAGAAATATGAGGTGTTCAACCGTACGAGGCTCTGTTTAAAAGGAAAAGTGCCTCACAGTTTTTTGCCGTCACGCGCTTTCGCTGAAAAATGCGAGGCACTTGTACATTAGCGCCATCAATAAAAAAAAGACAACGATGGGGTGTGACATAAGATAGGCTCAGATTTAAATTTAATTTCTTTCTTTCCTTCTGACAGAGTGGGTTGCAATTAAGTGCTTCCTTTTGTTAAGAGGTTCTGGGTCAAGCAGATTTGGTTGTATAAACGCCTTTACCTCATCGGTATAGAGAAGAAGCGTAAAGATGCACATTTTGCGATAAAACCAAAAGGAAACGAAATAACGCTATTCAGGTGCGAAGGAAAAAGACACTTTAACGGTGGTAACATGCAGAATTGTGTGCCATCAGTTTTTTTCTTTTTTTTTTCTGCACACATACAGGGGGAATTGAAAACAAGGACACCACAACAGGAATCTATTTTTTTCCTTTTTTTCTTCTTTTCTTCTTCTTTTTTTCCCATTTTGCATTGACCATTTTTACTAAAAAAAAAAAAGACTTGTAAATTTTTCCTTCACCAGAAGGAATAATACGTTAGCGTAGAAACTGTTGTGTTCATTTTAGTTGCTGAAACACAAATGTGTGAGAAATGCGGAAAAATTGCGGAACTGTACGTGGTCAATTTGTTCAGCTTTCACTCGTAACGTAGTCTACAGTGTGTAGAAATCACCGTCACTTTTTTTTTTTTTTTTTT
>NW_008481846.1:365734-373552 GCF_000524495.1 Plasmodium inui San Antonio 1 | reverse complement strand
TTTTTCGCTGCTGCTTTTATGTACATATAACTGCACTGTCGTTTGAAATGGTCGTGTTGTCTGGGGACGGGGAACTATGGCGCGGAAACATTAGCGTGCGCACATGTGTAATGTAGACAAGTGATGTACGCACGTCAATGTACACACGTGAATGTACTCGTGTTAATGTACTCACATGTAACCCTACCTTCGCGTAACCGTACTTACACACATGCGTGTGCGCGAACACACTTTCTACACATGGACATTTGCCCACTCGACAGTTTCTGCCTCCACAAATGTTGCGTTCGTGTGTAGGTCATACTTGGGGAGAAATTTCGCTCTTCCAGCGAACACTACTACGCATATACTCTACCCAACTTTCACGTTCTTATTGCTGTGAACACTTTGGTTTTTCCTGCATAAATTGATCTTCCGTTTGGAAATTTGTTTCCAATTTATGCGTAGGATGGAATGATCATGCAGACTGTTTTTTTGTTTTTCTTTCTCTCTCTCAAGAATTGGGCATTAATTTTTTTTTTCCGATTTTCCACTTTGTTGTTTTTTTTTTTATCTCCCTTTGTTGTTTTTTTTTTTTTTTTTTTTTTTTTTTTTTTTTTTTTGCAGAAGTGCCAAAACTGGCGCCTATGACAAACAACCCCGCGGCGTGTTGCAGGGATGAACAGTTCTGCAAAAAAGAAAAAATCGCCTATTTTTTGCAATCTTTAGTTTTCTGTGTTTTAACGATTTTTTCTTCCTTTCCTCCTTGTCATATAGAATTCACTACATGTGTAAATTTTCCAACTTTTTTTTTTTGGTGAAAGGCGAATGAATATACGTAACAGAACGCAATTTTTTTCACAAAATGAGTGCCACATGAAACTGCCTTTTTTTTTTTTTTTTTTGTTTTTCTCGTCTCTTTGTCAAACGGCTTTGATAATGTAGATTGTTACATTGTTAGATTTCCCCTTCGTTGTTTCTCCCTTCGCAGTGACACGATGCATTTGTGTGTATGTGTACAAACGGGCAGATCTATGGATGCATTCGCGCGATATATGTACACACAGCGTGCATACTTGTAGGTGCAAGGGTCACACTTTTGTAAAATTTTTTCACTCCACCTGAACCTGCTTCTACCACTAAGTGTTGGCTTCGATGACCTTGTCACCCCACTCCCACTTGGCAATTTTTCCAAACATTGAAAAATGCCTTCAGGCGCCAAAAAGAGAAGTTCAATGATCTGAGATACGTTGTCCTACTTCTAAACGTTTTGCATTTTTTCAAGAAAAGGAAAAACATCCCGCCATGCAAAACATAATCGACACGTACGAAATAATTGGCAAAATCGATGACCAGAGATCCATTTCCTCGAACAGTCTGCTCAGCCATGAGGAATCCCATGAGGGGTCCCTGGCTGCAGGGGGAAACGACTCCAATTTGGACAGCACGGAGAGGAAGGGACTAAGAAACAACGCGGATGGGGAAGAGGCTGAACAAGGGAGCAAAGAAAATCGGTGTAAAGGGTACAAGGGAGGATGCCCAAAAGGGGACACGAGTAAGTCCAAAAGTTCCACCATGGAAAATATGAAAGGCGAGTTTGAGGGGGAGACAAGTACTGGTAACTTAAATGGTGGGAGCCAAAGCAACTTGATGCGCATCGACAGCGGTGTTGAGAAGGCCGCGCCCGGTGAGGAGGCGGCAATCCATGGGGAACCGGCAACCACTAAGGTTTCCCCCTCGGAAAGCAAAACAAATGACAAAATTGAGGATACTCTAAATGGGGGTACCACCCATGGGGGAGACTCGCCTACTGCGGACAACCCGAATAGGAACTCCAACCAGGAAAGAACCTCCCAAATTGACAACTGCAAAAATAGCTGCAAAAAGCATTACAAAGTGCTGATACACGCGCCTGCCTGTTGGAAGGGAGAAAAGTTTAACTCCACCCCATTCATTTTTGTGTACGACAAGTCAAGTAACTTTTTTACATATAGTGAGTCTCCACTAGAAATTGAGAAATACATAATTGATACGAGTGCAGAGAACTTCCAAAGCAGAGTACTGACAATTATTTTTTACGACTCCGTTTTTGCCTGCACCACTTCATCCCTTCTTCTGAATAACAACAAAGGAGAGATTCATCACTTGCCCAAGCCACTCAGTGTGTTTTACCTCCCCCTAAGCAAGTTGGACTTATGTAACGATTCTGTGAAATATAGATTGGCTCTAAGGACAAACAGTATCCTTTGCGACGTAAACATAAAAGAAGCCATTAGCTTGTTCAATAACAATTCTAAGATAGCAGGACCAAATGTGAATAAGTTCAGCCTACATTTAATTTTGAAAAATAGAAACTACCATGACAATGAGATGTATAGCTACCTGAATTACCAGACGAAGTTTTACGGGTTGCCCCGTTCTAACCTCTCATCATGTGTGCCAAAATACACAGGGGTGAGCACAGACAGGGCCAAAATGGACAGACCCTCCAGAAACGTGCCCAATAGGTACGTAACCAAGTCATCCAAGAGCCAAGTGCATATATTTACAAAACACCAAACAGATCCGAACCATTTTATTTCCCTCGAGAGGTTAAAAAATAAATGGGAAAATTACAACCAGGTGAATAATGAGAAGAGGACTCAAAACCACTCGGCATACAATCCGTTGAAGAAAAAGGACACAAAACTTACTTCTTACGGCATACCAAATGATAATGAATCCTTTGTCAGCAGGGGGAAATCGGAGGTGGATCGTCAGGAGGCTTCCATGGGTGGGGAGCAGCCACCTATAAATGATACTCGAAAGTATGGCGAAGCGAACAATGAAAAGGGAACCCCAGTTAAGAGGAATCTCAACAAGAAGGACACTTACAATATGAGCGAAGAAATCAACTCGTACAATTACGGGAAAACCAAATCGATATACGACCTGATGCATGTCAGTAAGGACAAACTGTCAGTCGATTTCGACGCGAAGGATGACGTGTTCCCAGAAGACAGCGCGTCGATGATAAACATTTTTGAAAAGGAATCCGCTTTATCCGAACGAGGGAAGCAGGGCGTGGAGGGGGGAAGCACTCTGACCAGCAACATCAGGGCCGCCAAAGATATGTACTCTCGCGTGAAGAGCGCAATGAGGAAGCGAGGAGATGCTAGAGGCCAGAGTGGAGATCAGTATGGAGATCGCTTGGCCGCAAAACCGGAGGAGCGCAACCGGGACGACGACCTGGAATGCATCACAAAGAGCCAAGTTGACCGATTCGGAGAGGATAAATCGGCGTGCTACTCCCAGCTGGAGAATTTGAGGTGTTTCAACGCGAACAACTCCGTGTGCTCATCCTACGGGAGAAACGACGAAAACGTCATCCTGGCCATGAAGGAAATTAAGCAGTGGATGGAGAAAATAGAAGACAAGATGAGTACCATCTCGTGCGACAAAAGCGACCTGAATGCAGTATCGGGACACAGCCAATCGACAGACAAAAGGTACAACCGAATTATAGCCTTCCTAATTAAAAGCATAAAAAATAATATAAGGCTGAAGAACAAGTGCATATACAGAAGCTGCTATCTGAACATACGAAATCTGTACTTGTTAAAAAAAAATGAAAAAGTCAAGTTTGAAAATAAACTCATGATGAGGAATTACGGGCAGCTAAAGTCCAAGTATAAAAACGTACTAGTAAATCTGTGCAAGAAGAACCTGCTGATAAAGTACTACTCTATAAAGGACAAATTTCAATACAGCAAAAAATACGAAAATATGATGAGACACCTGCAGCAGGAGAAAAATGACCTACTGAGCATTATAGAAGAGAAGAAGTACGAGCAGGAAAACAGTCACAACATCAACTTGATGCTTTCGGAGGAGCTAAAAAAAGCTCAGGAAGATAAGGAGTCCATCTTAAGCAAGAATTTTTTCTACAAAAGTGAGACGAATAAAGCTGCCACCAAGTGTGAGATGCTGCAGAGGGAGGTGGACCGCCTCAAGGAGGAGCTACAATGCGCCAAACGGGAAAGTGAAAAGGAGAAAACGGGGACGGGGCAGATCAAGTTGGAGACGGAGCAGCTGAAAATGGAGAAGGAGGAACTCAAAATGGAGAAGGAGGAACTCAAAATGCAGACGGAGCAACTCAAAATGCAGACGGAGCAACTCAAAATGGAGAAGGACGCCCTCATAAAGGAGCTGGGAGAGACGAAGGCGAAGTATTTCAATCTGACGGGGATACTAGAAGGAGAGGAAAAGATGTACAGCCAAAAGGTACAAGAGTTGGAAAAAAAAATCGAAAATCTGACAGAGGAAAAAAATACACTCATTAACGAAATAAAAGGAGAAATTGACCACCTTACAAAAATGCTAAGCGATAAAGAAATGGAAAATACCCAAATGAAGGAGAAGCTGAAGGAAAAGCTGAAGGAGTTAAAAAATGTGGAGGAGAAATGCAAAGACACACAAATCAATTTTGATTCTCTCAAAAAAGAATTTGAAAAGTCATTCGATGAAGTCCAAATTATTTTAAAAGAAATGATACACAAGGAGAAGGAGTACACCAAGAAGTATAATAACTCTATTAAATGTTTAGAGACAGAACATAGGAAGACTGTGGAGAAACTACTCAACGAGAAGGAGCAATTCGTGACAGAAGCTAATTACTACAAAGATGTGTGCCATAGTCAGTGTAGTAAGATCACTTCCTTTGATGAAAGCCTAACCGCGGCGGAAAAATTGCTAGACCATGTTCTGTCTCAGTACCCACAAGTGTTTAACGATTTTAAAGTCAGCTCGAGGAACAATGTACTAAATAAGTCCTTTGGGAAAATGCACTACGAAAATATTCAATCTGTGCGAGATAATATTAAACTAATTAGGAAGTCCTTGAGTCAATTCAAGATGAGCTTTAAAAATAGCTCCTTTAACTTCCAGATGGGGTCTGATTACAGCAGGAAGTACTCCCTCCAGAAGAAGGGCAGCTTCTCCCCCATCACGGGAAATAAACGAATGAATAGCATTTTGAGATACTACGGGAGTTATCACAGATATGGTAACCAGGCAGAGCATCCATACGTCGAGGACGAACCCTTCTGTGAAGAACAATCCAGCAGGAGGAGATCCATCAGCAATAACAGCGCTAGAAATATGTCCATCATTTCGAACACTAGGAAGACCATCAACTTGAAGAACCAAGTTGATTCGTACAATTCCCAGATGCAGAGGAATGTCTCCCAAAGTAGATGCAGAAGTGGATCCGTTAGTGGGAAGCAAAAGGTATCCACACTATATGGCGACTTGAAGAAGAGGCCCTCTAGCCGAAAGGCCAGCCATGATGAAGAGGCTCCAAATGGGGGCCCAGAAGACGGCAGATTGGATGACCAGCTCGCGGAAAGGGACTCATCAAGGTATACCAAATCGAAGAGCGAACAACTCCGTCAGGAGGCAGCAAAGGGGAGTCACCTTGCCCCGGGAGATTCCTACGAGGCCGCGATGGAGTGGCACGTAGAAGGGAGCAACGGGGTGAGCGGGATGGGCGGTGTAGGCGGCATAGACGGCACTAGTTTCCCAAACGAAATCGACGAGCTGAATCACATCGACATTGTAAACATGTACGAAGCCAACGACTATTTCAACGACGGGGGGGCCACCAATGGGTCCCCGCAGGGCGCATCGAACACTCCATCGAGCACCCCATCCAATCCCCCCGGGATAAACGCGGAGGGCGATTTCTCGAATACCCACCCAGACATAGAGGAAGCAAAAAGAAAAAACAGTGAGAAGGAGAACTACGAGTTTGACAAAGACAACTTCAAGGAAATCATATCCTTTATAGAAAAAAACGTTATGAAAAATTCAGACACTGTAAATACAAGTGGGAAGGATCGAAAGAACGTGGAAGATTCGAAGGGAGCTCCTGGGAAGGCATCCCTGGGCGAGAACAACGGAAGCGGAGGACAAGCCATGTGCGAAAATCAGGAACAACCAGTTGGTCATGCTAAGGCGGAAGAGAAGGACAGCTCACCAAGGAGGGCACAAACGGGTCAGAGAAATATATATCAATCCTCTCCAAGCAGAAAAACAGGAACGTTTAAGTACACAGATAAGGTGAGCAAACACGTTCCGGATAACAACGTTGCAAGAAGTGTTAGTAATAACTCCAAGGCGACTAGCGGCCGAGGTATTATAGGGAGCAATAAGGGTGGTCACCTGACTGGACTGCCAACTGGGCAGCAAAGCAGCAGAACCAAGAACTCAAGCAACACCACATCAGTCACCAAAGCGGTAGTGAGCAGCTGCAGGAAAAACTCCTCCCTGATTTACAGGAAGGGAACCGAAAGTGGCACGGTCGGTAATAACAGGGAGGATGAGGTGAAAAGACATATTAGCACTAACTATAAGTACAGGGCTACGGATGATTCCGATAAACAGTTGAAAAAAAACAAGTGGGACTTTCTCAAATATGCGAAGGGATCCATTGTAAAGAAGAGTGTGACTCCGGACAGGGAAAGGAATACAAGTACCAACGCGAATAAATCAGCTCTTTCGAGGACCTAAATGGTTAGGGCACTTCGGGGGTGTCGGTTTTTTCTTCTATATCATTAGAGGAGTTAGGAAGCGCACAGGGCGAAGGGGGTCCCGCCAAAGTGTAGTCGGTTATTGAGCCCCACCGGGATGGAAATTTATTTTATTTTATATTATCGTATTTTATTATTTTTTTCCTCCACTCTTCATCCGTATTATCAGTTGTACGTTTTGCATTTCGCGCTGCACTTCGCTGTGCATTTTTTCATAAACTTAACGTAACTTAAATTTTTTTTAACTTTTTTTCGAAAAAGGAGGAGTTGCGTAGGTTCTAACGTTATAGGGAGTAGCGGTTTAGGCTCATAGGCAAGCAGGTGAGCAATTCTCGCGGCTTCAAAAAAATTGCCGAGATGACTCCACCGGCGCGCAGGGGGATATACCCTCCGCAGTTGTACGTGCAAAGAGGAGTGGGGGGAAGGAGACCCATGCAAATCAGGAACCTTCGCTTTTCATGAGCTTCAGGAGGACCTGCTTCATGCGGCTATTCTCCTTAAAATACTCACCCTTTTCGAGGTCCAAATATTGGAAAACCTTCAGCCAGGTTTTGTTTTCCAAATTTTCTTCCTTTTTTTTTTCTTCATTCTTCTGCTTTTTAGACAATTTTTTTTTCTCTTCAATTACAATAGCCATTTCTTCATACCATTTTTTTAAGTCTTCCGCAGCCTTCTTTTTTATTTCGATTTTTTTAGTTCTTTCGTACTCTTTCCTTTCTTCTATCCTTTTTAGTCTTTCAGATTCCCACGTAGTTGATTGTTCCGTGTCAGATATGTCGGATTCCTTTTCGTAAAATTGTTCGTATGTATTTTCGAAGGACATTTGGCTTTCCTTCTTAAACGATGTTGTGAATTTATTGGAGCTGTCGTTTTTGGACTCTCCAAAATTGTACTTGTTACTACTACTGCCTGTTTCGTCTACCTCCCTTTTAGCTACATTCAGGTCGCTATAAATGCTGTTAAGCGACATGTTCATGTGGTCATAGTTGGGGCTCTGTTCCATAAGGCTGTCATTCAGCTCGTTGGATAATCCTAATTCGTCACTCCTTTCGTACCCTCCGCTTGGCGCCGCCATGTTATTTTCCTCCCTGGGGCCTCCCTTGCTGTCATCGTACCCGTTGAAGTTGAACTGGTCGAAGTCGTTCAGCTCGCTCATCGTGGGGGTCAGATTTGTATGCAACTAGATGGTATGCACGTGAAACGTACACACTTGAACAAACAATCCAGCCGCTACACCGATAGGCAGTACATTACGCGAGGGAATCCCCTT
>NW_008481846.1:345897-365489 GCF_000524495.1 Plasmodium inui San Antonio 1 | reverse complement strand
ATTAAAGAGACCTTTTTCCGTGCAGTATGAAATTCCTCCTTAAAGCGCGTTTTGCCAGGTCAAAAGATTAATCGCATAAAGTGAGGTGCGCGAGGAAACGTGTAACACATAGGTACACGCACTTGCGTAGCCATGTACCTTTTCGCGTAATTACCAATGTATAAGCACATGGAACATTCTTTTTGCGAGAAAGATGGCAGGGCGAAAAGTTGCCTGTTCACCCATGTCAGAGCGCCAAGTGGGAGAAAGGCTTACCATCCCCCCGGGCATTAGGATGGTCATTCAACCTGTATCTTAAATCACGCAGTACTTTCATGGCTGCGCATATGAATATAAGATGCTTCAACGCGTACAAATTGATAAATCGACATGGCGATAATTTTTTCTAACCCTCATGGGGGAATGGCCACGGTATGTCACCTTATCCGTTTCATTTTTTTATTACCACTTTGGAAAAAAAAACAAAAAAAAAAAAAAAAATTTTCGAGTGAAAGTCTCAATATAGATTAGTCCAAATCGCACGAATAGTCTCTTCAAGGTGAGTATAAAATATTTTTTTTTTTTTTTTTTTCATGGCAGCTTTCCATTTTGTGAACAGAAACCGTTCGAGGGAATTTCCCCGTGCAACCTTACGTGAAGAGCTCAGTTAACATGCGGAGAAAATAAAAAGAAAGGGTTTGCAAAATTGACGTTCAGCGGGATAACAGTAGTTTGTACAGCTATATAAAGGTATTTTTTTTTTTTTTGCATCCCCATTCGATGCGTAGTCTTTATAATTTAAGCTTAAATTGGCATTATATATATTTTGCGAGCGATGCAGCATTACCCTACATAGGCCATTACAGCATAGTAATGTGATGAAATATATACTTGTAATGCTCCGTTTGCATGTGTGGCTCATCGCTTTGCGCAGCTTTGATGGGTTGTACTTACATCCTCCATCTTTCCATACTACCCCATTTTTAAGTCCATAGCCCCAGCCGACTGCGCACGAAACAGCGTTGTTTGGGGGCAGCCTTTTTTTTTTTTTTTTTTTTTGCCTCCCCTCCGCTTGGCACAGCAATTGTAGAGGAACCATTTCGAAGTTACCCCCTTTACTCGTCGTTGGGTGGTAAATAAAACTGCCCCCAATAAGCACACGCAGTTGTGAGTATATCTGGATACAGACGAACGGACGAACGAACGGGCGAAGGAGCGCCGTACAACTGGAGACACCCTCACGCAACGAGGTCGCACCGCACAAGACAGTCGAAATCCACGAGAAGATCGACTCCTCCATCCGTGCGCACTACTCCCCATCTGTGCGCACCAAATTTCCCCGCTGAAACAAAAAAGAAAAAAAAAATGAGTAGATGGGAATTCAACCTTAAAAAATATGACGAAAAATGTGAAGGCGTGACGGAGCCGTTTGGATACAAATTCGAGAAGGACGTGAGAGGAGCATACGGAGGTGGAGACAGTTACCTGAAAGTGGAAAAAAATATAAACAATTTAAATAAGATAAACAAAAGCGAAGTTAACAAGTCAACCACATCATCTGCGATTAGCCAAAAGGTGCTGGACAAAAAAGCTTGGGGCATTTGTCTTAATGCATTCAAAGGATTAGTGATGAATATATTTGTTATGTTCATGTCGGGCGGCGCGTCAGGGATCTTTGGCATCATTTTTATTGTGTACTCAGCGTACAACATTTTAAAATCGTTACTTAACATCAATGATGCGTTTAAGAGTGTGGAAAATAATTCCAACCAGAAATTTTGGGCACAGAAATTTTGCTTTGCCCTTTTAAATTTTCTTGGTTTTCTTTACATTATGAATCTGTGCTCCAACAGTGGGTTACTGCCCATACGGTCTGCTGATTATTTTTATTTCATTCCTCACCAGACGATTCGGCAGAAGACCATGTCGACTTTTTTTTAGTGCCGGCCCGTTCGCCTCTGCGTTTGACGTGCTTTCTGTGTTCTCCCTTTGTGAATTCCCCTTAGACCTGTTATGTTACCCCTGTCACTTTACACCGGCAACTTTTTTTTCCTTTTTTTTGTACAAACTCGACCTTTTTTTTTAACGTTCGCAATTGCCCAACAAGAAAATGTAACACCCGTAATACCCGTAACATCGGGCGTGTTCGTTTGGGTATGCTCCTTCCCACACGTTCTCCCAGAGGGGAATTTTAAAAATTGCGAAAAGATGCCCTCATCCCTTTTTTTGCGCTTTCATGGACAACAGTGGGGGAACCCGAAGCAGGAACCACCGTCCTGCGTAGACCTGCACGAGGGCCCCCTATACGGGGGAGTGACACATTGGGTGCATGTACACTTGAGTGGAAACCCACAGGGAGTGGAAAAAAAAAAAATACCTCCAGGAGAAGGATCAAGGTGAATTCTTTCCACTTCTTAAACCCCCTCTATAGAAAGTTCCTGTTCACCTTTATTCCGCGTGACTGCGCGTGGGTGTACGTACGTCTGTGCGCACATAAAAAGAGACGATGCAGGGAAAGATATCCCCCCACGGAGGACTGTGAATTAATATGTATATATTTTTATATATATATATGTTTATATATACCTACATATGCAAGTTTCACCCTGCATGAGTTTTATTTTTTCAGATCACTTCTTGCGCTATGTGTCGAATTGGCGCCCACTGTTGCGTAGAGGACATGCCAGCAAAAAAATTTAACCCCAATTTTGTGAAAGTCGGTATGCAGCGAGGAAATATACTGTGACACATATGGGCCTTGATAAGCATGCGAAACGGTGTGCCTATGAGTACGTACATGCATAGTGGGCACATGCAAATGTACCTACGGTAATTTTCTTGTGTAGTGTCATCCGCATGGAAACTGCGAATGGTGTAACAGTTTGGTTATTTGGTGTGATTTCATCTGATGCGATTTGACGCGATTTGGTGCTTTTTTTTTTTTTTTTTTTTCACATTTTTGAGCTCATTGGGGGGAAATATGCATGGCACTAAGGCACTGGGAATATGTGCAACCCTCTTTTGTACACACTCCTCGTGCGATATAGAACATGCCTTACAATTTTCCCGTTTCTATGTTAAAAAAAATAAAATTAAAAAGGATCCCGCGGGAAAGTTGCGTAACCCATGCGCAAGAAAATTGTTACAAAAAATTTGAAGCTTAGAACTGGTCAAATGAGTTCCGCGTACGTCGCTGCAAAACTTTGCAACATAATTTTTCGTACCTATTTCGTGTGCTTATTTTCGCGTCTTCACTTTTGCGATTAACAAATTTGTAACGAACAAATTTATAATTAACGAAGCATCTTATGCATGCATACCATTTGCCTAATTATTTGCCTTTTTATTTGCGCATTCCAAGGTAATCCCGCGCTCCCAACAGTTAAGGCCTGCGTGGATCCCAACCGCGGAAGCAGAACACCACCACCACCCACAGGGAACTGGAGGAGCGAATTAACTCGAAATAATACCGCAGTTTGTCCTTTCACCCATGTATTTTCCAGCGCCGCTGCGCTAGTGTATGAACGCACTTTTTTTTTTTTGGCAAGGCGGTGTGGAAGGAATTAAAAAAACGCAAAAAATACGCGAAAGGGGAGTATAGAAAAATAAGGGAAACTTAGCCAGAGTGAACAAAAATGAAAACAAGTGAAAAAAAAAAATAATAAGAAATAAATAAACAAATGAACAAATAAACGTGCAAAAAAGAGAAAAAAAAAAAACAAAGCAACGACGACAAAAAGAATAACCAACAACGAATCAAAAACCAATGAACAACCAACCAACAACGAACAACTAAAACAGCGCGCAGTTACATTCTGCATTTTTTCTCCTCCGCGCTGGGAGCAAAATTTCACGAGTTTGAGCTAACACGTAAAAGTGCAAGAATCAGCCACAACATTACTGGTAGTTAGAAATACTGTGTTCAAAAAAGTCGGAAAAAATATAACGCTGCTGTTGGGAAAAGTCCTACATACGCCCGCGTCAGCACCTAGGAAAAAACCTGTACCCATGCATACAGGTGCGCATACGTTTGTCCCAGGACATATTCATATGCACGATCCTACGCATACTGTTACACATGTACATTCTTATGTGCATCACCTGGTGCGTACTCATCCACAATGAACTGCTTAAACATACTGGAACTTTTTTTTTAACCTTTAAATTAGCTCCCTTTTTAATTCGTTAAGCAATTAATTTCAAAAATTTGCATCAACGTTCAATCTGTTTTTTCTGTCTACAAAGAAGATTTGCCGCGAATAGTGCCACATCATTTCGGTGCACAGCCACCTACGCGATTTTCGAAATTCGCCGTTTTTTTTGTTCATGGGACATGCGTGGAGGCACGCGTGATTGGTTTGTACATATAAACGAGTGAAAATATATTTATTTTTTTATATTTTTTTGTATATTTTTTTATTTTTTTTTACTTTTCCTGGGAGATAGACCTCGATTCGAAACTGTATTGTCACCCCCCTGTCTCTGCTCACATGTGTGTACTGTACTCATGAGCGCAGTTCCTTCGACCATGAACGCCACCACCCAATTGGGCCTCTCGAATTAGTCTTCGGACCCCCATATGGCAGCGTGTGTTTGCTCCTTTGCTTCGCTACGCCTTATTCCCCACTTGGTGAATCAGGCAGAAAATTCGAAGTGTCGACTTGGCTTCTAGAATTAGCAGGTAACGGAAGATGCGGGAGGAGAGGAAGGACGAGGTGGATGTGGAAAGCATCAATGAACCAAGTTGCGACACGCCGGAATTGACTTCGGAGTACGGGAATAGGACGAATAAGACGGAGAAGACGAAGGAGACGAAGAAGCTCAAGAACACGGAAATGATGAAGAGAACGAAGAAGAGGAAGGCCAAGCAGGCCGAGCATGGCCTATACGACAGTAGAAACGAAAAGGACGCATGCGGAGTGGGAGTCGTGGCAGACATCAATGGAAAGAGCTCAAGGAGTGTTATCCAGAAGGCAATGCAAATACTACTACGCCTGAGTCATAGAGGAGGAGTTCAATCGAACAACGGAGATGGAGCGGGAATTCTGGTGGGGATGCCACATGATTACTTTCAAATGTTAAGTGACACATGCCAGTTGCCATTTCTGCTGCCGGAAAAAGGAGACTACGCAGTTGCACAAATATTCTTGCCACATAATGAAGAGAGGAGGTTATTTTTGTATCATGAAATTGAGCAGGAAGTGTACAAGAATGGACTTGTAGTGCTGGGTTGGAGATCGCCAATCCCAGTTCGCAGTGATGTAATTAGTGCAGCTGTGAAAAAAAGTGAGCCCTTCATAGCTCAAATGTTTGTATGTAAAAGATCGGTGTTTAAAAATTACGACGATTTTAATATTTACCCATTTTCAGACATAGACTTCACAGATGATAGCCACTTGAATTTGAGCAGCCTGCCAGACGACATCGAACTGCTAGCCTTTTTTATAAGAAAAAAGTTGGTCCGACATAATGACATGTATTTCTGTAGTTTCTCTTCCAGGACAATTGTCTACAAGGGACTGTTAACCCCTTCGCAGATATATCTCTACTTTGAGGATCTGCTAAGCGAGCAATTTACAACCTACCTGGCGATGGTTCACGTGCGATTCTCGACGAATACTTCCCCCACGTGGTATGCTGCGCATCCATTTAGGAGAATATGTCACAATGGAGAAATCAACACCATTAGTGTGAATTCGATTTTATTTCAAGAGAGAATGGAGCTAGCCAAAGCTCCCGATTCGTTTAAGTCTGTGTCGATAAAGGATTTAAGACCCATAAATGAAGAGAATTATGTTATATACGACAACGATGATGAAATCATTGAAAAAAGAGACACCTTTGAAGATATCATGTTGACAAAAAATAGACTAAAGAAAAAATCCAGGAGGAGGTTACTTCTCCGATTGAAGAGAGATTTCACGTACAACAGCTCCGCCATCCATTACAAAATAAAAAGAGAGTATATGAATTCGGATATTAATAGCAACTCGGAGTTTTTAAGCAATGTGAACGAAGTGTCTGGGAGCTCATCCGACGATTCAGAGGATCTGTTCGATAAGGATGATAATGGCTCCTCTTCTAGACGGGTTAAGGAAAAGAATGCCATTTCGCACATGTGCAGGAGTGACAAAACTTTCGGTCACGCCGTAAAGAGGCAGTTGAAATATGGGGAATCTCGAAAAACCAAAGGCGCTATTAGCTACCCGTCGGACTCTTCCCTCTTCGATAATGCCATTGATTTCTTAACCATGGCGGGGAGAGAAATAGAGCACGCAATTATGATGCTAATGCCAAGGGCATATCAGAAGGATCCAAATATAACACCACTGGAAAGGGCCTTTTACGAATATCACACCTGTATGATGGAGCCCTGGGATGGGCCTGCATTAATCATCTTCACTGATGGAAATAAAGTAGGCGCTTCGCTCGATCGAAATGGATTAAGACCCGCTAGGTACAGCATCACCAACTATGGGCTGTTCGTTCTGTCTAGCGAAACGGGGGTCGTCGATTTGGCTTATGACAAAATTACCCATAAGGGATGTGTATATCCTGGCAAAGTAGTCCTAATCGATTTTAAGGAAAAAAAATTCTTAAGGCATGAAGAGGTGCTGAGCAAATTTATGAAAGAGAAACCTTACAAGAAATGGCTAGATCATTATTCTATTCATTTGGACCACATTATCAAACCGGCTTCCAACATGGAGAACATACGAATGAATGCATATAAGTACGGAGCCATATTGAATAAGGAAAGTTTCTATGAGTGCAAAGATGCAGACCAGTTTGACGATATGGATGACCCCTACGATGAGTCGTTAATTAAAAAGTTAAAAGCCTTTGGTTATACGTATGACGCGTTCAATATGATAATTTCGCCCATGGTAAAGCATGCCGCCGATGGGCTTGGGGCAATGGGAAATGACACCGCCTTTCCCTTTTTAAGTTACTTACGGAGAAACCTTCTGTACTACTTCCAGCAGACGTTCGCACAAGTGACCAATCCAGCCATCGACCCGATAAGGGAAGAAAATATCATGTCTCTTATGAGCACCTTGGGAAAGGAAGGGGACATCCTCCACTCTACCTACACCAATTGTCAGCGCATATTTATTAATGGCCCCATTCTGAACGATGCACTATACAACATGCTTCTCCAGTTGCCAGACTTCCCACACATCATAATCGACATGACAGTCGATTTGAGTAAACTGGAAGCGCTCATGTCGGGCCAATCAGCAGACGAAGTAAAATTTGATGTGGTCAAAAGTGTGTCCGCGCCAAAACGGAGTTACCACGCGGATGGTAGTAGCAACTATACGTTCAAACTGGACGACTGCAAAACCAAGCATAGTAAAGAAGATTTCAGTAAAATGAAAATAAAAAACAACATCATATCCAAATATTTGATTAAATTTATCGATAGAGTGAATACCAAAGTTGAAAATGCTGTTAGGCGAGGGAGCCAGCTGATTGTTCTATCCCACACCAACATAAACGAAAAGAGAGTACCCATATTCTCCATCCTAATTGTTGGTGCGTTACATAAATATCTGTTAAGTAAGAATTTAAGAACCAAGTGCTCTCTCATAGTTAAGGCTGGTGATTGCTTCGAAATCCACCACTTAGCAGTGCTGCTCTCCTTTGGGGCGGATTGTATATACCCCTTTATCTTGTACGAAAGTTTGCGCTTCATAAGATATGAAGATAATGAAGTCCGGCTTAGTAACCAGCAAATGATAAGTAACTACAGACATGCAGCAAATTATGGCATACTAAAAATCATGTCGAAAAATGGCATTTCTACCCTCCCTAGTTACAAAGGATGTGGGCTGATGCAACCATTGGGAATATCCGACGAGATTTTAAAAAAATGCTTCATCAATGTGTGCGACTCGATTATCGGCGGAGTAACATTCGAATTTGTGGAGAAGGAAATTCTGAAGATGTTTTACAACGCCTACCCTAAGAGGATAGTAACTCTGAACGTTAAAGACGCAACGGAGGAGCTCGATGACTATGGAGAGTACCACTTCAGGAGCATAGGGAACACCCAAATACATATGAACCATCCAGAAACGATCAACTTACTGCAGAAGGCAACACGCACGGGGAACACAGATACGTATAAGAAGTACTCAGAGCTGCAGAACGAACTGATAAACCATTGTGAGATTAGGGGGCAGCTTGAAATAAATTATAAAAAATGCCCCTCGTACAATAAGAAGAAAAGAAAAAATGAACCCATAAACATCCAGCTAGTAGAATCTGTCAACAAGATTTTACTCCGATTTTGCACCGGCGCTATGTCTTTTGGTTCCCTCTCGGAGGAAGCGCACATCACGGTCGCCACGGCTATGAATAACATGGGGTTGAAGTCAAACACGGGCGAGGGAGGGGAAGCAGAAGATCGCATTAGGAGGGAGTCTGCCGAAGCAAAGGGGCCGAGCGAGGCCAATACCAACTCAGCGGTTAAACAAATCGCCTCCGCTAGATTCGGCGTCACGGCGTACAGCTTGGTCAACGCGCAGGAGCTGCAGATAAAAGTGGCCCAGGGATCGAAACCCGGAGAAGGGGGAGAATTGCCAGGATACAAAGTCAGCGCGAAAATTGCCTCTGTTCGTAGAAGCACCCCAGGTGTTGGCCTAATTTCGCCACCACCACACCATGACATGTACTCCATTGAAGATGTGGGTCAGCTAGTCTATGACTTAAAGAATATAAACAAGGAAGCTAAAATTTCCGTAAAACTAGTTTCGAAGCTAGGTATAGGTGTGATCACATCCGGAGTTGTCAAAGGAAATTGCGAACAGATTCTGATTAGTGGCATGTCTGGTGGCACCGGGGCATCCAAGTGGACTTCCATCAAGCATGCAGGTCTGCCATGGGAAATCGGACTAGCAGAGGCGCACCAGACTTTGTGCAAATCCAAGTTGAGAAAAAGAGTTATCTTACAAATTGATGGGCAACTAAAAACAGGGAGGGATGTCATCTTAGGTGCACTACTCGGTGCTGAATCGTTTAGCTTCTCGACCCAACCGTTAATTGCTCTAGGCTGCATTATGATGAGGAAATGCCACCTCAATATATGCCCTGTTGGCATATGTACACAAGACCCAGAGCTGAGGAAAAAATTCGCAGGCAAACCAGAACACATAATAAACTTCTTCTTCATGCTAGCGGAAGAGGTCAGGGAGTATTTGGCTAGCATGGGGTTCAGGAAGTTCTCCCAAATTATTGGAAGGTCCGATCTGCTCAAAAAGAAGGACCACTTAAAATATGACGAGAAGAGGAAGCTGCTAGACTTCTCGAAGCTGCTATTCCCAGGGTGGAAATACTATGCAGAAGAGGAAATGAAAGATGATGTAAAGAAAAGATACAACAAAAATGGAAATGAGAAGAAGAGGCACGTCGGTGGAAATTCCCTCTACTCTGGCTCCAAGTACAACGCAGGGGGGTCTCTCACCCCAAGAGTGAACAACGCCCTAGACAAAATGAGAAGGAAACAGGTACTCATAAACGAGAAATACAACACGGTGCAGAAGTACGATGTGGTGAGGAGGGCAGACGAGGGCGGAGAACACACGGATGGGATGAACCACGCGGGGGAAACGTGCTCCTCTGTGGGGGAATACGACGAGGAGGAGGCCGCGGATGACGCGGAGGATGAGAAAGAGGACGGGGAGGATGATGAGGAGGATGAGGAGGAGGAGGAAGACGACGACGACGAGGGTGAAGAAGAAGAGGACGACGAGGGTGAAGAAGAAGAGGACGACGAGGGTGAAGACGATGAAGAGAACGACGAGGGTGAAGACGATGAAGAGAACGACGAGGAAGAAGAAGTAGAAAATAACCCGAATGACCCCGAACAGCTGGATGACGCAAACGAACTGAACGGCCACCACCCACGCAGCGTGCAGGGCGACCAAGGCAAAAGGGAAAAGGCCAAGAGGAGACAAAAACCGCTGTGCGAAGAAGATGACTTGAACAAGGAGTATTCCAAAGGTGAAAGCAGCAAACATAGCCTATCGGTAAACGGAAGGAGTGCAAAGAACGCCATGGTGTGCACCACCAAGATGATGAGAAAAAAAATGAACGATAAAAGAATGAACGGGAAAAAAATGCATTTGAAGAAGAAGGAACCCAAACCGATGGCAATATTCTGCTGCGAAACGCAGAACCATAAGCTGTCCGACATCATTGATAGAGAACTTATAAGAAGATCGAAGATAGCATTGCTGAATTGTACCCCTGTGAATATAAATATGCCTATAAAGAATACGGACCGAGCAGTAGGAGCCATGTTAAGTTATCATATCATTCAGAAATATGGGGAACCAGGGTTACCAATGGATACTATAAAAGTGAAATTTAGAGGAACAGGAGGATTATCCTTTGGAGTATTCCTGACAAGCGGTGTGAACTTTGAGCTCGAAGGAGATGCAAACGATTTTGTGGGAAAGGGTCTATCCGGTGGAATTATATCAGTGCATTTCCCCAGAACGTCGTTATTCATAAATGAGTGTCAGAAAAACATGATTGCAGGGAACTCCGTTCTGTATGGTGCAACAAAAGGAAGAGCTTTCTTCGCAGGAAGAGCTGGGGAAAGATTTGCAGTTCGTAATTCTGGGGCCATAGCCGTTGTCGAAGGAGTCGGATGTCACGGGTGTGAATACATGACGAAAGGCATAGTAGTTGTATTGGGTGAAATTGGCTGTAACTTCGCTGCAGGCATGAGTGGAGGAATTGCATACGTCCTGGACATTAACAAAAAAAACGTAAATCACCAAATGGTAGATCTGAAGGTATGCAAAACGATGGATGAAAAAATGACGTTAGAAAAATTACTGCATGAGCATTATGAAAGGACCAATTCGTATACGGCCAAAGTTCTGCTTCAAAATTTTGATGAAAATCTGCAGAGGTTTACCAAGATTATTCCTAGAGATATCAAACGAGTGCTAACCGAAGCGTGCATCGAATTTGTAAAGACAGGGAATGAAGAGGCCGCAGCAATTCTGGACGACTGGGCTTCTCTGCTGAAGAATGTCGATCAGCCAGAAAACATGTATAAGAAGGCCATGCAATTTTTTACCACCATCTCGGATGACATATCTGGATTGCCAAAAACGCTAGCATTGAGAAATGTAGATGGACTCATCATATATGACATTTTGCAAGACAATCATAGTAGGAAATTATTAACCGTAAAGAATTACACACCGCAATTGAATTCCACCCAAGGAAGTGAGCAACTGCAAGGACAGGTCAAGAAGAAGAAGATATTTGACTTCGAAGGATTCATTCACAATTTAGAAATTTGCAGAAAAAATAACCGAAAGTGGCGAAGGTTGGCGGAAATCCCATTTAAGTGTAACGCCTTTAATGATTTTAAAAATATTTTCCCAAAAAGGCTCGATGAAAAGTCAAAGGAAATGATAAAAAAGTATATTCTGAATGAGAAGTACCTCCTCGATCTTCACCTCAAGTCCTTAAATTCGAACTCTTTTATTGACAGTCTGATTGATAGGGAGGAGGGGGACGACTACATGAATGTGAGCCAGAAACAGATCAGCCCCAATGTGTATACCTTGAAAAGTTTCCTCTACGCGAATGGGAAAGGGGAGGGAAGTGTCAAGGATAACCATCATGCTGTGAGATCTCCCGACTTGGGGGTATTTAGGGGCACTTCTACCGCTTCGGCGCGCAGCTTCACCGGGGCGTCTGTCTCGTCCGTGGAGCCCTCCGAGGGCAAACCGGGCTCCACCAGCACACCGGTCATCGCCCCACTCAATGGGTCTATCCATGGGCTTGGTTCTCGCCCGACCGGAGACACTATGACCACCGCATGTGCCACCCCATGCACCACCACATGCGCCACCGCCACTTCCTCTCCGTCGAAGGATACGCGCCCCCCAGTAACAAAATTGAACATCACGAACAAACAAGGAAGTTACGAGGGGAAAGCCACCGAGTCTGTTATCCCGAGCATCAGCCAAGCCAAGCCCTTTCTCGCGGTAAACCCGAATAAAGTCACCGGCTTTAAGGAGTACGAACGGTTATCCCACCCGCTAAAAGACATTAGCAGTAGAGTCTTGGACTACTCAGAGATCATCGTGCCAATCAATGCAAAGAGTAAACTGCATAACCAGTTGCTAAAAACACAGGCGTCCAGATGTATCGACTGTGGAACCCCTACTTGCCATTATCCAAATTCCAGCGGAGGAGGGTGCCCTCTTGGGAACAGAATATTTGATTGGAACAATTTAATATACGAAAATGAGTGGAAAAAAGCACTGGAAAGATTATTAGATACAAATAATTTCCCAGAAATTACTGGGCGCGTCTGTCCAGCCCCTTGTGAAGATGCTTGCGTTTTAAGCATTAACGAAAAACCAGTGTCGATAAAATTTATCGAGTTATCCATCATTGAATTTGGATTTTTAAAAAAGTGGATTCAGCCTATCATTCCGCATACCAGGACGGGGAAAAAAGTCGCCATCGTAGGTTCAGGCCCCGCAGGATTAACAGCAGCTCAACAGTTGAATAAGGCAGGACATGAAGTAACCATCTTCGAGAAGGACGAATATTTTGGAGGATTACTAATGAACGGAATACCAAGTGTGCGACTGGATAAAAAAATAGTAGAGAGGAGGTTAGCCATAATGAGGAAGGAAGGAATCATTATGAGAAACAACATCAACGTAGGGACGGACATAACCTTATCCGAGCTAGCCAAAAATTTCGACGCTGTTTTGTTATCTACTGGGTATAAAGTCCCAAGGAAGTTGGACATTCCAGGATCGAACTTAAACAATATTTATTTTGCCATGGATTTCCTGACCACATGCCAGAAGTCGCTCCTTAAATCGGACCTCACCGATGACAACTACATAGACGTATCAGAAAGGCATGTAATTATTTTAGGAGGAGGGAAGACTGCTGTAGATTGCATAAGTTTGGCAATTCGAATGGGAGCAGCTAGCGTTTTGCAATTCACCAGGCAAGACCTTCCACCCGTGACAAGCACTGAATATTCCTGGCCAGGAGTGAAAAATATATTCAAGGTTGATTACTCACATGATGAAGCCATAATTATCCAAGGGAGGGACCCACGGGAGTTCTGTGTTAGGAGTTTAGAGTTTATACCCTCCAGTAAGGACCCCAAGAGAGTGTCTGGCATTAGGGCCATTAAAGTCAAATTAAGGAAAGTCCCAAATGGGGGAGGGGAGGTGGATAAGCAAACGCTGCTGCGGACGCCCTCCACCAAATCGACAAAATGGGCGAAGTCCATTGCTGTCACAGATGTCACGGCTGTCACCGCTTCCACATCAAACACCACCGCCAATATGCCCTACAGCAATGGGGTACTGTCCAAGCTGGAGTCCAAGAAGCATCAGACGAAGTTTGCCAAAGCGAAGGGGCAGAAAAATGCGTCCAAGTGTGGAACTGGGCAGGCATCCGGGGCAGCGACTTCTAGTGCATCCGTCACCGCCACATCCAGCGGAACCTCCAGTGCAGCGACCAACTCGCATTCCTCCTCGACGGGAATCACGAACGACATCATTCAAAACTACCAAACGACGAAGGAGCATAAGGAGTATGTCGACATCCCTTTCACCGAAAGGACTTACAAAGCAGATGTTGTCATCTTGGCCCTGGGATTTTCCAAGACGGATGACTCCGTATGGGAGAATGACTCCATTAAGATCGAGCTTGATAATTATAACTGTATTAAAACCAAAATTAGAACTTACCAGACGAACTACAAGAAGATATTTGCCTGTGGGGACTGTAGAGTCGGCCCCAGTACCGTCGTGCAGGCTATAGCCGACGGCCGAGACGTCGCTGCCAAGATCGACGAATTTCTCATGAATTCGGAATCCATTCTACCCTCTTGCAATACGTACTATTACTACCCCCCCAACTATAAGAGCGCCCCATTTGGGTCCGCCCACTGGGGCTAACTCGAAGGAGGGGGCTACCACCCGGATGTTGGTGAATACTTGAATTAGTGTTACCATTTTGCCATTCATTTCATCCCCCTATTACCTCTTTTTTTACCCCATTTTTCGTTTTTTTTTTTTTCCCCAATTCGCGTCTACTTTTCCCGTGCAAAGTTCCCCAACCTTATCTGTTACGCATGGGAGCGTCACTTCATTTGTATGTTCAAAAGAAAAAAAAAAATGTGGCGCAACAAAGTCAGCCACAGACATAACCCCCCAACTGGGAATTAATTAAAAATATTCGTAAATTTTGCAAAAAGGCTAAATAAAAAAGTCCAGTCAGTGTAAGGATTAAAACGAAACAAACGGCAATGCGTGTGTAACCGATTTGGAGCAAACACGGACAAACATTTGAGGGAGGCTTGGAAGGCCAGGCGAGGTACACACGCGTATTCCTTTGGGGGAAAAGATACAGTCACACGACGTGCATGCGCTTGCGGGGGAGGAGAAAAATGTCTGCGCTAAATCTTCCTCGGCGTGCCTGCTCATATAGATGGAAGGAGCTTCGTGTCGGGTACGTACACCTGTGCAGGAGTCCCGTCAACCAGAGAAGGGCGAAAAAAATAACGCGAACGAGTAAAATCACACAAGCGAGTAAAGTCGCGCGGGTGAACAAAACTGGGGCGGGAAACACCTACGTAGTTCCCCCCTCCGCACGGAAAAAACAAAATTCACAAAACAGAACAAAACAAAACATACATTTTTAGGGTACCATGTGGGGCACAAAAAAGAAGGGCACATCTCATATGGAGGGATTTCTTCAAATCGTTGAATGATCTCTTAAACGCCAGTTTATCTTTTGCTTCCTTCGTAGGGGATGCTCACTTCACCAAGATCCTCTTGACGTCTACCGTCTTACTTAATGACTGGTCTTTATCAATAGAGGTTGTCGTCATTTCCAAACTTCCCTTGGTACTCATGGAGGACAAATCGACATACCCTTCCTTTTTCTTCTTCCTTAAAGAATACATTTTCGAAGTACCCGTTTTATTGTTATCATTTATAAGTTCCGTGATTATATTTTTCATATCCTGTTTTGTCGAACGTCGTATATTTTTCATTCCAAAGGATTCGCTATTCTGTGGCGGAGGCAGCTGACTTGTGTTGGACTCTGAGTAAGCAAACAGATCTTTTCTCTTTTCATTAATTATTCTTTCTTGGTATGCATTTATGTTGCTAATTTCGTTGTTTAATTTTTCTATATATTTTCTCCTTTCCTGTTCGTGTTTTTCTTCCCCAGTGTGGTCACCCCGTTTGTGTTTGCTCGGGACATATGTTTGTTCCACAGTCGCTAGGTTTTCTACTCTGTGGAGAATCCCCGCTTCGTCTTCTCTTGTGCTGTTCATGTCGTAATATATATCCTCGTCATCTCCGGTATCTTTCACAATGCAGCTCTTACTGTGGGATTGTTGGTCAAAGTCCTCATAATTTTCCCCTTTATATTTTTTATGAGAACGAGCTGGGTCAGTGGCGAATGGGGCTCCACCGTATGATGGAAAGTGTCCATCCTCGCCATAAAAAGGTGCGATAGTGCCTGTCTTCATAATTTCTTTGAAAGACATGGAGTGTTCTCCTGGGGAGGAGTCGAAGTTGGGGATAATTTGGACATTGCTAGGTTGCTCCTGTGGGTGTGTGAGGTGAAAAGGCAGTTTTTTTTTTCTCTCTGTCTATCACTCATATGGGAAGGCGTGTCTATATCTTGCACGTCGTAAAGCGCATCAAGGGGACTTGTCACCCACTGCTTAACCACTGCTCAATCACTGCTCAACCACTTCTGAGCCACTTCTTGCACGCACCGCTGTTCCTACCTGTTCTTTTTTTCTCGCCTGGACGTAGTTCTTCCACTCAGCTTCAGTCATCCCAATTTTCTCGGCCACATTTGTGCAAAGGATATCTTCAGGATTCAAAATTTTGTAGTTCCCTATCCACATCTTTGGCTTCATTTTGTTTGGGTAATACACGAAGGTGCCTTGTACGGTGCTCCCATCAACTGGTAAGGGGAAGAAAATGAATGACTCATTTGGGGGCGCGGAAAATAGTGGCATAACGTCCACAGAGTGTTGTCCGCATCATGGAAAGAAAAAGAAAAAAAAAAAAAGAAAAAAAGATAAAAATCGGATCGGTGTCATCTCCACATTGGTAGAATAAACTCAATCTTCGCATACATTTCCACAAACGGGTTTTTTTTTTTTTTTTTTTTTTATAGTCGCTTTGCGAAGGGAGTTGCAATTCGAGACCACTTTGAAAAGAAAAAAACAGAAAAAAAATGATAATAAATTCGCGCCACTATGTTTAGGGGAGTTTCATCCCCTTCTCAATTTGCTTACTCGTTGTGTTGTTGCTTAATGCTTCGTTCATCATTTTCCGTGGGAAGTCTGGATCTTCCACCATCTCAGGGTCTCCCTGAAAAGGTGAACAAGGTGAGCATATATGCATGGGGGCGTCCACAGGTCCACATATTTACGTTCACCAATAGGTATTCACACATGTGTGTATTCGCTTGGGGGGGAATATCACCCAACCATTGCGCATAGACACACGTCTATATGTGAATGTTTTGCGACAGCGCCGGAGCCGCCTACTCCCCTGCGCACCTCATTTATCGTTCGGTACACGCCAATCTTTGTGCTTAGCTCAAGCAGTGTCAATGGCTTCCTGGTTTTTCCACTGGATATGTTCCCCATTTGCAAGCGGAACGCGTCTGTTGTGCCTTTTTCACGTTGAACGGAGTTTCGGGAAGTGCCAATCGGTCTGCGCGGCTTTATGGGTGTTTATACGTATATATACACACGTACATGCACAAGCATATATTTAGAGTGCGTGCTTCCCTTAAGATCAGCTTGGCAGCCGAACAATCACAGTTAGACGCAAACGTTCGCTTGTACCAAGGAGTGTGCTTTTTCCCCCTGATTGGCACAACACGGGCGGTACACCGAAAAGTTAAAAACACTGTACTGGTCCAGTCGTGCCCTTTTTGCTTTTTCACTTAAAAATGTTATTTTTGCTGTTTTGTGAACCTCGCTAAGTTGCTTTTTAATTCTTTTAAAATTTTTTTAAAGGTGTTCAACAGAAAAAAAAAAAAAAGAAACAGAAAAAGAAGAAGAAAAACAAAAAATAGCGTACAACAATGCGGTGTCTAAAACCCTTTTAGCCAATTGAAAGTCCCGTTTTGTTGCCTTTTCGAGGAACTGCTTACAGACTATATAATTTTTCTCCCATTAAAATTGGCTAAATTTGATATGTAAAACTAAGAATATAATTTTTTCTTTTTTGTTTAAGTAGAAATTTGTGTACTACCCTTTTGCAGGTACCAATTTGTAGACATTACTTGTTTTTTTTTTTTTTTTCTTGCAGCTCAAAAGTTTAGGCACAGTAAAACGTGACCTATAAAATTGTAACTTTGTTCTTTGTGCTATAAGGGAGGAAAGAGGGGGGCCTTCCTTAAGCAGATATATCCGCACATCCATGTTTGTTTTCATTTGTGTATACGCCTGCGCAGCGGCGTTGAATTTTTTGACCGCCATCAGCGCCTGTGCGGCATTTTGAGCGAGGTTTAGAGCGTTTTTCTTTTTTTTTTTGGGGATACTCATGTTGAGCGTTATTTTCAAGGGGAGGACGCCCTTTTCCTCCATTTTGACAAATCCCATTTGGACAAAATTTATTTAGCCGCATCCCTATAACTGAACAGACACACACGGCAAATCAGCACGAAGTTTTTTATTTTTTTTGCATTGGTCCCATTTCGTTGCCGTTGGTCAAATTTGCGCAGGGCAGGTAGTGCAGTGCCCCTGATTGTTCCTGTCTATCCCTTCGCTTGTCCGCTCACATAAGTGTGGAAGCATGCCACATGACTGTTTCATTTCCCCCCCTACGTTTAGAACAAACATGTCTACATTTCATGGCACATAAAAAGGAAAAAAATTTTTTAAGGCTAACCAATTGAAAACGGGCACGGGGAATCAGCTAATAATGCCGTGCAGGCTAATGCAAGAATAAATTTCTATGTGCGATTCCTCAAAAGGGGTTAAACCGGGGAGGTCACCTCTCGCGCAGACAGACGTACACATATAACCCTTTTCTATATATGTACATGGGTTGTGCTAAGGATCGGAGTGTGTGTGTGGGGGGATGTCTTGCCTTCCTTCCCGAAACACTGTGCGTTATAAGTGACAAAATTGGCAGAGTGAATTAGGCTGCACAAAGGAACACACTAACAGGAAAGAATAACGTCACAAATATCTTACCCCTTTATTGAAAGAGTGCATTTTTTTTCTTCCGCTTTTATTGCGCATATTTCGTTAGAGAATTCTGTATACTTTTTTAACTTGCCAATTTGTGCCTCTGGTTCGGTTGGCTCTCACCCTTTTTGCTTGCCTCCAGAGGGGAGGGGCCCATTTTTAAGGGGGAAAATGAATCATTGATGGGATTCCACCGGGGATGAGTACCCATAAGGGTGGGCATAGAAATAAACCCGACACATGGGCACACACTTGTGTGAGAGATTCGGTTACTTCAAATGGTCCTACCTTGGTGAAGTGAACGTGGTCAAGCATTTCCTTTTCATTCGGCTCAGGCATTTAAGCGGGATGATGAAAATGACTGCATTTGGCTTTTGTCTTCGCACCGGCATAGGTACTCAAGTTAGACTTCTTACTTTTGCGTTTATGCATCCTCCCCCATGGTACCTTTTTTTTTTGGAACGTAGGGAGACATGCCTTTGAGTGGGAGGACTAATTGGTCACTTGCCGTTTTTTGCGGCCTATTTTTTCATCGCGTGCACGTCCCGTGAGACGCCCCATTGGGGGGGGAAGGCCTCTCCCAATTTTTTTCGCCTCGAGAGAATGGTACATCCATATGCACGGGCATGCGTGTTGTGACATGAGGTCCCCGCCTCGGAGGGAAAAGGAATTCCCGCGAAGTTGCGCAGGCCGTTATGTGAGGCAAGGGTGATATGGGAGGATCCCCGTTTGTAAGCGTTTCGGAGGCAGCTATGAAGGGAAAAAATATCCCGCGAATTTTATCCCCCTAAAGTTACTCCTATAAATTTACCCTGTCGATTCGCCCTGTTGATTTGCCCCCCGATGCTAACCGCTTCTCCCCCCCACACACCATCCCTTACGCACGATGGAGGATGGGAAGAATGCGTTTCTGTTCCACCTATTCTCCTCCGCAGGGAGCGAGAAGGCGGGGGAACAAAAAGCCAAAGTGAGAAATTACAGGTTCATCAAACTGCCAAGCATAAACGAGCCGCACAAATGTGTGTTATACCACTACAGTGAAAAGAGCAACTTGCTGTACCTGCTGGAACGGAATTACTATAATCCGAAAATTGAGTCCATAAAACATGAAAATGACAAAATAAACAAAAGTTGTGTATCCCTTTTTATAAATAACTACGCTGTGCAGAACGAATGCAGCTTTTTCTGCTACCCCATTGATGCAATTTTCGTCTTCATAAGTATCATTTATCAAAACTACGCCTGTAACACGTACACCACACTGGGGGATTACCTAGACAGTGTTTTAAAAGACCGCGAAAGAAGGGAACAGAACGAAATAAGCAAAAATGCATTTTTCATTTTCAACAAAAATGTGAGTAACATC
>NW_008481846.1:237366-345722 GCF_000524495.1 Plasmodium inui San Antonio 1 | reverse complement strand
CGAAAACAAAATCGTTTTCTCTGATTATGCTCACACTGTAGAAGAGGATATTTTGAAGAAACACAATGTTGACATGGACCTCCATGCGAGTAGCACGTCAAGAGTTAAAACTGCAAAATTGAAACAAATCGATGCATATGGCGAGTATAAGAAGCTGGTGGACTCATACGTCATACAGTTTAATAAAAAGTACTACAAATTTTGTGGATCCAATTTAAGGACTTTTGTTTGGCTAATTGTGAAGGGTTTTATGAGTTCGTCTCTCAGTGAAAGACTCACCCCGAAGGATATACAGGAAAAATTAAGCAAAATGAAGGAGGAGGACAAAAAGAAGATAATGCAACAGAATGATACTTTCGCCAAAGGGAAGAAGCACCCCCTGCAGCAACCCAGGAATCAGATGATGATCGACTCCTTTTTTAAAAAGAAAAAGACAAAGTGAGGAGTGCCTCCACGGTGTGCCACTGGAAGGGAAGAGGCACAAACGGGCGAGTGCAATGGGGCGCGCGAAGGTGCGCGGAACGTGCGGCGCAAGTGGCGAAGCGGTTGTACCTTCGATGGGACGCCCCATTTTGGCGAATTGCCTTAAAGCTGCGACGGAGCAGGGGGGAGTCAGCTTGGGTGGAAAAAAAAAAAGACTCACAAAAATTTGCTAGTATACAGAACCCCCCGCTGCTATAGAGAACTCCTCGCTGCTATAGAGAACCCCTCGCTGCTACACGTGGAACACCCGCTTGACCAAGTGGAGCAGGGTGGACAAAATGCAGAATCCCCCGAACTGGTGGACCAGGGCCAGATGGACAGGCACGTGGTGCACAAGGGTGCTTATGCCCGTGAGCATCTGCGCGGTTGTGATTAGGGGCAACACGAAGAAGAGTCGCTTGGTTTTTTTGCTAAGTGCCATTTTCTGCGAATAGTAGTATAAGAGGAAGCTATTCAAGACAATCAAGTAGCTAAGCATCCGATGATTAAACTGCACCAGGGCTGTGTTCTCAAACAATTGCTTATACTTCCTCTTTTTGTCAAAATAAAAATTTTTTACATCGTCCGGAATGAATTTGTCTAACATTTTGGGCCACGTGTTGTACGCATACCCTGCATCATTCCCAGCCACAAATCCTCCATACATAATATTAGAAAGAACGATAAAGGAAAAACAAAGTAGGCCTAACTTGGTCCCCCTGGTAATGTTCCTCCGTTCATACGTTTCGTGTATTAACTGAGTCCGTAGAAATTCTGGCCACTCGGCTATTTGACTCTTGGCAAATTGTTTCCTCAGCTTCGCTACCTCAATCAACGTGAGTGAATTGAGAAAAAGATAGCTGTACGTTACGGTGGCGCAGAAGAGATGGAAGACTAACCTGTAGGGAGAAACCCTGGGGGTCTTATTTTCCGTCTGTGGAATTTCAAACCCACTTTTCACCATCCACCAACCTACAAATCCTTGAAATGTTCCTAAAGCCAAAATGACACTCAACTTTTTGATCATACTTTTTTTTAAATAATTTTTATATAAAAAAAAACTAGCACCTCCGACAAAAAATAATCCTATAAAACGACCAAATGTTCTGTGCAGCCATTCATTGAAGAAAATTTTTTTATAATCCTCCATGGATAGGTTATAATGTACTTGTTTATATTCCGGTGTTAATTTATACTTGTCAAATTCTCGTTCCCATTCTTCTTCATCCTTGGGGTACTTTACGCCCTGAATTTTCCAGTGCGTTATTGACAACCCACTTTCGGTCAAGCGAGTGTAACCTCCTATACTTATCATGCCTAGTATTAACAGGCTGCACGTGCTCAGCCACATTCCTACTTTAAATTCTTGCCCTTCCTTCACATAATTCATGTATCTATTCGCCTTCTTAATTACGAATGATTCTTCTGCTCTACTCAGTTCGGTGAATGTGTTGAAGGCCCTCCCACTCTGCAATGCCCTGTTAATGGATGCCCTTTCGAGCCCCTTCCGTATATGGGCATAGTGCCCTAAGGAGACCAATCTGTGTAGGCACATGTTGACTTGCAGCTCCACGGGGCAAAATGTCAGCTGTGCTTTCTCAATTTCGCTCTCCCTCTGCAGATGTGCAAATATTCACACACACAAAAAGAGGACACAAAGCGGAGAAAGAAGAAGGGAGAGAAAGAGGAGGCGGGTATATACTACGCGGCGGAACTATACGTAGTCCTGTTAAAAATTGGAAAAGGAGCCGTTTCAGGTAGAGGGGTAAACCTCAGGGCACTCTTCCCAGTATGGAAACGACAGTTGGGAAAAAGAGGTTAACCCCTCCACTCTTCAATAACTCATTTTCCACACATGGAAGAGTTAGATTATTCTCGCAGATGCTATCCCCCCTAATTAGGGTCAGATTTATCACTTTGAAAAAAGGGAGAAAATTGCTCTGTCATCCATGTGGGCCTTATTTTTCCATGGCCCCTTTTTGCACAGATGTATGATAAGCTATGTGGATTCCATTCGGAGGATATGTTGGAAAAAGAAAAATTCCCCACATTCATCCTTACTTTTCTCCCCTCTTTTTTACATTTGTGTGCAAAGGAGTACTCACATCTGGCCTTACATGCTTCAATGTTAATGGGTCAAGCAAAACACAGCAACGCTTTTTTATCCCCATGGAGGCATAATGGCGTAAATTCTTTTTGGATTCAAAAGTGAGTGCTTCTTCGCTCTGCTTAGGTAAGGCAGAGGATAAAACACCTGCGCGGAAAAATAAATTTTGCTGTGCGTTACACATGCGCGGATAACCAGGATGTGCCTTGTTCTTTTGTGGGGGATGCGGCTAGAACATAGTTGAATACCTTCTCAAAATGAGGACCAAACGACCTCGAGTTGTCCACACTATTTTTTTTTTTTCCCCATGCGAGTTTTATTAAGAAAAAAAAGGCGAAGCGGTGATGTGGTAGCGTCGCTATCAGTGGTTGTTGACCCCCCAGGTATGGCGCTAAGCAGGCCACGCGTAGAAGCAGGAGTAAGCCCCAATATGGGGGACATAGAACGATGGATAATGTTAGCACAGGCCTACAGATCAACGGTTAACCGTTCAGCATGTATACAACAGTTCGACAAGCGTCTGGTATGCATTGGGGGGGAGGGGAAGCACCTTGCCGACGCGAATTAGAAACAATTACGCTAAATCAAATCGTGTACAGCCCTTTTTAAAAGTGGTGTGAACCCCCGTGGATACAAAATTGTGCATCGAAATAGGAGCACCCACAAAAAAGGAAAAAAGAAAAAAAACGATGCCACAAAACAATTGGGGTAGGGATGGAAGCAAAGAAGAAAGTGGCCAAAGTGGGAAATATGACTAAGGAGTTCTCGACAATGCACTTAACAAAATGAAATGCAGAGACAAATTCTTCGAAAGAGAAGGTATTAACCCCATTTGAGTCAGCAGCAAGCGGTGCAGCTTTCCTCACTTGCAATTTTGAGATCAGTGGGGGCATACCACTTGGACCCCTCCAACGTGTATCTACTATTTAACGATTTAACCTTAACGGTTTTTTTAGCCTGTAAAGAGGAGGGAACGAAAAAGAGTCGGATGAAATTGGGCAGAAATGGGCAGAATTGGAGTAGCCTCAATGTGGCAATTTTTCCCATGCCATTTATTCCGAGAAAAACGAGATGTGTGTCAATTTGGGGGGACCCCCATTTCGCGGCACATTACCAAATTGTGGTTCCCATATATGTGACTCCTGTCAGGTACACCCCCACCCGATTCTTCATTCTTCAGGGGAAGACGCATCACGTGATGCTCCAAGTGGTTGCCCAAGTGATTCTCCAAGTAATTCCTCAAGGGAGCGTTTTCCTTCTCTGAGTCGTTTTTCATTATGTAGTCTCTCAAATGGTTCATGTGAGCAGGAAATGCGACGAACTCGTCGGAAGTTCCTTTCTGTTCATTTAAGGGGGTCCCTTTACGTTGCAAGGAAGCAATTTTATCTGCGAAAAGAAAGGGGAAATAATTTGGATTAAATTTTAAAAGGTATAAAAAGTGGGACATACTAGGGGAAGGGGGAAATTAAAAAAAAGGGTGTGTGCTCTAATATTTTCGAAGGGAGATCAAAATGGAAAGGCATAATTTGTTGCACCTTTTAAGACATTCCTAGTGTGATTTAACGCCCTGTCTTTGTAGTTCAATCGAAGGTTGTAAATCGCGTTTGTCTTCAAGTAGGATCGATTTAGCTTTAGCAGGTCCATAGGGTAGCAATTGTATGTGCCCTGAAATGAAACAGAAAAAAATATTTTTCTTACTACACACACTGTGCAGAGATCCCCACCGGGGCTACGTAGAATGACGAACGAAAAAATGGTTTAGTCATATTTTAGTTGGACTCATTCTCCTAGAATGTGCAACGATTCGCATGTTAATTGTTATGTTCCTTTTCCAGGCAGAGGCGATTATCTTATTTTCTTTTAAATCGCATTCCTGCATAGTCATTTTTGCAGAGGAAACCGAATTTAGTGCAAATATGCACACGTTCCTCTGCATTTGTGGATGCTTAACAAGGCACTCATTTACGTACATTTTCCAGCAAGACGTACACGTAATTTTCCCCTATAAATTTTAAAAACTTTCCCTTGCCTTCAGGTGCTACAATTTCACACATGTCATCCAGCACATCGGAAATGGGGTCATTCGTGTGTGCTACTCCGTCCTTCACCTGCTTTTTGCTGCCGCATGAGATGTAGCTGCTTGGGTGCTTATCTATGTGCTGACTTTCCAGAGAGCTTTTACTCTTATAGAAGCATTTGGATTGCACTATGCTGTGACGGCTTCGATTGCTTCGATTGCTTCCTTTTTCGATTGACCCTTTTAAATCGTGCGAAGAGCTCGTCGCGCTTGATATTTTGGACTGCGAAGAAGCCGTGTAGTCGTAGATCGCTCCAAATTTGTTCTCGTTTCGGGCGGGGTGCCTGTTGAAAACTATCCCGCGGTCCTCATCGCAGTATTTCATAATTGCCTCGGCCATATCGTTCTTGTTGCACAGTTTTAAATAATTCACAAGGATGTCCCTTTTGTTTACGTTTTCCATGTTGGGAGCGTGGATTGGGCAAGCTGTGTGCTTTGTGTGGAAGAGAAAAATGGCCTATTTTAATTGGATGAGAAGAATCGCCTATTTTGCGTGAAAGAGAAAAACCGTCTATTTTGCGTGGAAGAGAAAAACAGCCTATTTTGCTCACAGGAAAAATTGCACATTTTACACCTCCTTTAAATGTTACTGCCGCGCACAAGCGGTAATACAAAAACGTTGTAAAAAAAAAAAGAGAACGCACACACAGCTGCCAAAGAAGAGAACTCACCAGTTGGTTAAATAAACACCCAATTTTTACATTCCACATGAAAAAAAAAAAACTTTGTAAAAAAAAAACACACAAAACATACAAAATGGCTAGATTTTTTCCATGTTTACCTTACCTGTTCATGCAAAAGTGAACTTTTTTTTTTTGCCTTTTTGCTTCACGTTTCCTTTTTAAGCCGCATGATGTTGCAAAAATGGAACTTGCTTTATGTGCATTTTTCCCCCTCGCAGAGAAAGAAATACAATTGTACGCTTCCATGCTGGGCGATGTAATACAGGATAAAAAAAAGAGAAAAGCTGGGATAATAATTTAGATTAGTAATTCTTTAAAAATGAGATTTATTATAGTTAATTTAAAGAATACAGTTACATTTCGCCATGAAAATAAACTGTTAAAGGGGGGGTGTGGTTCTTAAATTGTGCTACTTAACAATTTATATAATGCATAACATAGGCGTTGCATACCATATGTAGGGAAAATGATATGAGATGTGAGTCTGCACACATATATATAAAAATAGTTAACACGTGTTGTGCAAACAATTTAATGTTCAAAGGTGAGGGATGAGGGAAGGAAATTAAGATTCGATAAAACTGGAAATGTTTTGTAACCATGACATGTATTCTCTTTGCTCTTTGTCAATGCTACATGAATCGATAAAATCACACAACTCGGAGTCTACTCCTAAGTTCGCCAACCATTCATCGAGCGAAGTTTGTAAGGAATCATCCAGGTCTTCAAATTCAGGTCCATTATAAGCTGACACGGAATTTTTTCCTTCTTCATTTTTATAATACTTAACATTTCCAATCATATATCTGAATTTCTCATCATTCTGTAAGGTGGTACAATAAAAGGTAATGCCTCCTTGTTTGTTTGGCTTTTCAACGGTGACAGAAAAATCAGTCATTTCTGCTTGCGCTTCATTTTCTCCTTCTGCTTGAAATGGGGACACAAGTTGAAAATCGATAATAATTTTCATTCCATCCACATTTTTGGTTAACACCATGTTGACATCTCCTTCTTGTTCCTCAAATTTCCATCCCGACGTTTGCAAAAACTTCTTAACATTATCTGGTGCCTCATAATTCGACTTCTCATGTTGAACCTCTGCTTTTACAACTTCAGACAGTTTCTGCGCTTCACTAGAAACAAATCTTTTTGCTCCAATAACAGAGCTGGAATGGGTTTCTTGGTACCTTTGTCCATATTTCCCATGGTTGATTATGTTGGAAATCTTTCTCTTATTCAGGTTGGTTAGCTCCTGCACAGAGCTGTTCAGGTACTTCCCCAAGACTTTGCCTTTACACAAATTTGCAGCGTTTCTTCTCATGAAATTCATTTTTTCAAAACTGGGGTTTAAAGTGAAAGGTGTTGATATAACACAGTGTGGTGTGCCTTACTAAGTATAAAAAGGCTGCTTGTTTGAGTAACCCGAACTCTAAGCACAGAAAAGAGCTGTGTTCAGATGCTCACTTGGGGAGGTACGTGGGAAAATTGCCAGTAGGTTCATTCACTAACGGTGAGGCGGAAAAGGCTCTACAATTGCGTGTTATCCCTATTTTGGCTATTTTTTTTTTTTTTCTTTTGTTTCAAAAACAGATGATAGAAACACTGTTTAACGTTAAAACTGTGACATGGTAACCGTGTGGTTAGTTTTCTCAGTTGGTTCGCACGCGAGAAAAAAATGATGCCGAGGGGTTGAATTTGCGCGGAATGATAAATGTTAACCTATGACATCATGCATTCGTAAAATTTTCACATTTTCGCGATTTCAAAAGAAATAAAACGAGCAAGGAATTTACGCATATCAGTAATGTACATTTATTTGTGTACGTATGGGGCATATATATGTACTTGTGCGTTTCGGCACATTCCCACTGACTTTTTCCCGTATACACCAGTCTCGCCCCACAGAATGCGCATCTCAGCCATGTACACCAAATTTGCACCAAAAAAAAAAAAAAAACACACGACGGGATAAGTGACGATTAAGCAGAAAAGCGGTCACGTGACAATTTCGTTCCCTTCCAACTGACCACCATGTATGATGGTGTGAAAATATACCTCTTCGTTTTCTCCTCAAATGGGGACCCACACTAGAGGTATAATCTGCGTCTCGAAGCGAAGAGGCCTACATGTACGTTAACGTCAGATGAATGGATAAACTGTACTTACTAGCGAAGTATGTGGGTATGTTGCGATTTGTAGGGCACTGTTACAAGTGCCTCCCAGAAAAAAGTGTTAAAAATGGGTGCACTCATAACGGTGATGAACCACAACCTTTGCAGATGGGCACTACATTTTCTTCGCCAGCTTGTATGGAGCGACAAAGTGTGGCGCTTAAAAAAAGAGGACTATACTAACGTGGTACATTCTTGGTACTTATTTGCGTATATATGTGCTTACGCGCGCCGCTTAACCCCGCAGTGGTACGAAGCGCCTACGGTCATATAGATCCCGACTTTATAACAAATCGAAAGGGCAATAAAAATAAACAAAGTCGCTTTATGCATAGAGGATAAAGAAAAAAAAAAAAGAAAAAATTCCTATTTTTTTTTTTATGGCGATTTTGTATACTATACTTAAAATTAAAATCCTTTTTAAGCGAATTAAAAATTTTATTTTTAACTGATGCGAGAGAGGAGGTTTGATAGCTTTGCAAGTTTACAATTGAGTGAAATGAACGCATATCTACGTGGGAATACTTAAAGTGGGGCCCACTGAGAAGGCGGTAAAGTTTATGTAGCCAAGGTGGGCGTTTTAAATGCGCCATAAGATGGTATAATTATTTGTGTAAAGAACACGGTGACAACTGAGTAAGGTATACGACACTGTCATTTGTGCGATTTATGCGATTTGCGCGATCTGCGCAATTTGCGCTATTCTGTACAGCGCTCGACTTGTCATTTGTGGTGGCACACTGCTCACATATCGTGCCAAATAACAGCAGTTGATTTAGTGGCATAAAAGAGATTCTGCTTCGGGTGAGGGGCTCTCAGCAGCGTATGCACACCGCGAGGAGCACACATATGTGTGGATATATATATGCTTATATGTGCGCATATGCCTATGTATGTGCATATGCCTATGCATGTATGTCCATACCAACGCCCAAGGGTGCCTGCGCAGAAGAGACGATGAACCCCGCCCCGTGTTAAGGATCATACGCCATATTTACAGAGTCGATAAGGTTGGGTATAGATGCATCTATACCCGAAAAAAAATACAAGGAATGATAATTTTGTGAAACTACACCAAAGTTGCGAATGCTGGAGCTGTTTAAAAAAAAAAAAAAGGCGACTTGATTTTATGGCTAAAATTCCTACAAACGATTTCGCCTCGTTTTTTTCTATTTTCAACCTTTGTAAATTTCCTTGCAAGAGCGTCCTTCACTGTACCAAATTGTAAAACATTTCCTGGTTAGCGTTTTAATGTCTAACTCCCCACGTAGAAGGAACATACTTCTGAAGAAGCAAAATTGGTGCTCAAGCGAAGAAAAGTTTTCAAGTGTTGGATTATCTTACAACATATAAAATTAAACACACTGCTACGCCCCTGTGTAGGAATGTAAATAAATGCGGACGTTTTACATACATAACGGAAGTCTTCTCTTTCATATAGATTTTTTTTCCCGCCTTTTGAGGAGTGTGCATCCCATCATCGCACAATCGTACAAATTATAGCAGCAACTTTCCCTGCACAGAAAAAAAGGGGCATATATATTTTTTTTTTTTTTCCCATTTTGGGTGATATGTTTTAGAAAATGTTACAAGAAAGAGACTTAGCGAGAGAGCCATGCCCTGACAGAATCATAGAAGATATGGGTGGCGCCTTTGGCATGGGTTGCATAGGAGGGTACATATGGCATTTTTTAAAAGGCGCAAGAAATAGCCCCCAGGGGGATGTGTTAAGTGGCGCTTTGTATAGCGGGCGTATGAGAGCCCCGATTTTGGGAGGTAACTTTGCCGTGTGGGGAGGCACATTTAGTTGCTTCGATTGTACATTTCAGTATATACGGAAAAAAGAAGACCACTGGAATGCCATAGGTAGTGGGTTTTTCACCGGTGGTGTCTTAGCCATGAGGGGTGGTTGGAGATCTGCTTCCAGAAATGCCATCGTCGGTGGAGTTCTGCTAGCCATTATAGAAATCGTTTCGCTCGTATTGACCCGTAAGACAACACCGACACCTAGACAGCAATTTCAGCAACAAATGGAGTTGGAAAAAAAAATGGAGTCCAAAAATAGCAGATAATAGCCGCGTATGTTTACGTGATCGTGAAATGTTATGATATTTGTTCTGTGCCTAGTGATGTGTCAGCTCCTATGTACAGCCTAATCTTTCCCCCACCACCGTTAACCAGTATGTGTCTGTATACCCTTATCAATTTTAATTAACACCCTGCTCACGGGTGGTAGCTGCGTGCGTACGTACATGCATGTGGCGCATTTCAAAGGTGGAGCTTCTCTCTGTCTTTTTTTTTTTTTTTTTTAATTCTGTGCCTTCTGCTACCTCATTGTTGTGGTGCATATGCCTCTACGCGAGAGCTGCTCCACATGTGTATGTGTGCATACCACGGGTCGCTTCTCCCCCCGCTCGGCTGCTTCCCTCGCGTTGCCATTTTCCCAAAGCTGCATGTTTCAAAATTCACCATTTTTGTTTTATTTTTAAGTGGAATTAATAACTATTCGTAATGGTGCGTTGGTACATGTGCATGGCGTTGCGTTTAAGCGGTCTTTGCGCGGCCGCTGTATGGCCGTTACTCTGCCACTGCGCGACCATTTATGATGCCCGCTGTGCGCATTATTGCTCCCTACTTATTTATTTACTTACGTACTTATGCTGTTTTTTTTTCTCTTCTTTTTTTTTGTCTTCTGTAACACACGAATTTTTTAATATCGAAGCCTTCCAAAAAATGGAAGAATAAAAATGTGTTAAAATGGTTTGATTTTCCATTTTGAGTTACCATTTTGGGTTACCATTTCGGATTACCATTTTGGTGTAGGGCCTTTCCGCGGCCCCCAATAGGACCGTCGCACTCCGTTGCGTACCTTCCGCACGTTCCGCAAAATTAAGCCATAGTGCCAAACGAATAAGTTATTAAAAAGTGAACTAAATGTGTTGGTTGAGAGTTGCTTCGAATAGGGTTTCCACATTTGACGTGGCCTGTGTATATTCCCCAACAAAACTTTCGAGGCGCGCTCGTGGGGATATGCGGTGCGGTGGTGTTAAAAATGGTTTTGGATGAGCCTTACGAAGCGGGAAAAGAGCAGTCGCAGTCGCGTACGCTTTGCGGGTGTGGTTCCCTCGCGATGAATTAAAGAAAAAGGGGGAAAACGCTTTTTTCATTTTTTTTCCTGCTGGGAGCGGAAAATATTTTACAAAATTGGCACTATTTTATGCTATGCTGCGTATAGGTTTCCTCGCACAGAGTAGGAGCGCCTACCTGATGGGATAATATGTCCCCAGCTAACACCCACTACCACCACCGCCTCGATGAACAACACAGGCCCACAGTTGGGCGAATGGAACATTTCGTCGTAGCGCGTAGGTTCATCTAGCCAAGGTGTACTTAAAATGTGACCCTTGTTGGGGGTTCTTTTTTTTTTCCCAACAGATGGGTAGCCCCACTTTTGTACCAAGTACACGTAGGAAAATAATGTCACAAAGATAGTGCCATGCTGTGATGTCAACGTTGCGCTGCATATGCAGAGGGGGGGAGGTTTTCCGCTGGGCGCTCCCCTTCCGCGTGGTCAGAAGTCTGGCCCCCGAGACAAAACCTCCTTACACGTCGGGCGCAGCAAAATGGTGTGCTCCATTTGAGACGTAAACGAGTTCTTCACATCACACAGGGGGGGATACGGCTCCACGATGTTTAAATCGATCAGCGTCTTTAGGGCCATAAAATGTCTCTTCTGTCCCAAGTCATCCAACCATCTATGACAGAACGGCAGCGTATCAAAATTGTCGTTAATAACTTTTAAGAGCGTCTTTGCAGAATTTAATCTAATGGGAACAAATTGTTTATCTGGATTTCTCATGTAATGGGAACATTCATTATCGTGGGTAACATAACCCTTACCAGTGGATGCAAAGGTTTCGATGGCAAATAGTTCACCCTCTTCCATGATTTCATTTTTTTCTTTCTGTTTGACGATGGGGACACATTTGCCCCCATGAATAATATACTTATTAATGGAGTGTCCTCTGAGATTTGAAATGGCTTTAATGGGATAAGTCTTCTGGTTTAATTCGATTTCGTATGACTCGATAGCTTCTTGGATTGCTTCTCCTATGTCGCACATTCTGGCATCAATTCCTGCCTCTTTAATGCCTGTGTTTGTTCCATCCTGAGTGGCCTTAATAAGGTTATCGTACTTTTCGTTAAAAGCAATGGTAAAAGCACAGTCTATTATGTAGCCATTCACATGTACTCCGAAATCTAACTTGCATACATCATCATATTTTAAAACCGTTTCGTCTCCATAATTTGGAGTGTAATGAGCTGCACAATGGTTTAATGAGCACCCTGTTGGGAACCCCCAGCCACAATTTAACTTATGAGATAAAATCAATTCTTTCGTTTTTTTTTCTGTCTCTTTTACTATGTCAATCATTTTTCTTCCCGGTTGGACATACGTCTGTATGTATTTCCTAACTTGTCTATGACACTCTGCAGCTTTTCTTAGATCTTCATAAAAATCCGAACTTAATTTTTCGACCTCTTTCTTTTCTTGCAGTGTTTTTCCACTAAGGACATGTTTATAGTTTTGAATTTCCCCAACTGGGTAGTTCTTCCCTTGGTAAACCATTTCTATTGGCACCGTTGCCGGGCTTGTTTGTATGCTCCTTTCTACTTGGGGCCAATTCTTTAGTAATCTTATGTGGCTATTATTTTGCTCCTCCACTAGGTGTTCCTTCAGGGTGATGTTTTTTTTTATTCTTTCTATTTCGAACTCGTCAAGGTCTATTTTGTATTTCTCCTCCGCCTCTACCGCTGCAGCTTCGTCTTCTCCGCCGCACTGCCCATTTTGGAGGGGTCCCCCTTGGTTTTTTATTTCGCTTTTGAATTCGCTCAGAATGAGATCCAGCTTGTCCACTTTCTTCTTGATCTTCTTCGCGGGGGTCTTTCCGCCGTTTGCTTTGTTGGTGGCTCCTTTGTTGGTGGCTCCTTTGTTGGTGGCTCCTTTGTTGGTGGCTCCTTTGTTGGTGGCTCCTTTGTTGGTGGCTCCTTTGTTGGTGGCCGCTTTGTTTGCAGCTGCTTTATTGGCAGTTTCTTTGTTGGCACCTTCTCTGTTGGCAGTTTCTTTCTTCATCGCTCCCTCATTGGCAGTTTCCTTGTTCAGGGCTCCCCCACTGGCAGTTTCCTTGTTGACCACCTGCACATCGGCGGACTCCCTCTTTTCGTTCTTCTCCTTGGTTGTCGTCTTATTCCTTGGGATTGGCAACTCGCCGCCTTGGGCGCCCTTACTCTTTCCATTGCTCTTCGTGGGTTTCTTCTTCGCGCTGGTGGTGCTGCCCTTCGGTCCCCCCCTGTTACTTCCTTTCATCTTGATTGAATCGCTCCTTGGAGAGTATACTCCTCTTGGGGTGAGCACACAGTTACGCCTGTTTGTTTAGCAAGCGCATGCTTGTCGTATGCCACTCGTGCGGGGGAAAAGGAACCTCCCGCTGTTTTTATGATTCTGCCCGTTAGCGATCAGCCACTTTGTTGCTTCTTTCCCTTAGCGATCTTCCACTTGGTTTCTTTTTTTTTCCCCTTCTGCACAATTTCAAAAATTTTTTTTTGGAAAAAGCACCCCTTTGCCCTGCGCGCTGCCCTTTTGGGTATTTCCGTTGCCAATGTTTTTGGCTTTTTGGCTGTTCAGCTGTTTCGCTGCTTGGTAGAACGGCTGACAGGGGGCGGCGTTTCTGGTGGCACACTGCTGACTAACTAAATGAATAAGTAAATAATAGAGTAAATAAAAATACATACATAGATAAATACATATACATGTATGTAAATGCGCGTGCATACTTTGTGACGTATTTCCCCGCGGTCGGCGTCGCAAGGTATGCATTATTGGGAGTATTTCCTTTTTTTTTTTTTTTTTTTTCGCTGTTTCGACCCCACTGCGGGCATACCACATATAACATCCAAAATGTATTCCTACATCTAACGCGCATGTAGCTTTGCCCTGGGCCTTGGCTTGCTATCTTTTTTTTTTTTTTTTTCCGCATCATTTGTTCTTTCCATTTCGAGATTGGCAACTTGTGCCGAGGCGCCCTGTATACATAAGTATACAAAAATATGAACAAACTTGGAATTTTTTTTTTTTTACTATGCCGCAGTTTCTTTCTGTTTCATTTTTTCACAGCACATTTTTAACGATCTTATTTGTGAACCTTTCATTTGTAATTTCCATCCTTTTATGTTTTACAAACATACGTACGAAGTATATACATACGTTCTACGTATGTTTTCCTTGCTGAACGTTGCGGAGGTGCGCTTTGTTTTTAAAAGTTACCAGCGCGCCAACGTTGTCAGGATATCTTTCTTGTGCGCCCGGCAGATGGTTGGTTATGTGGCCATCCCCTCTGCCAAGCGCCTCAGTTTGCATAATAATTGTGCAACCATAGTGTTGTGAGTGTTTTCCCCAGTTGTTCTGCCCTCGGGGGTGACAATCTCTGCATTCCCGAAGGGGGGAGGAAGCACCAACCATTTTGGAGAAGAAAGAGTACAGAAAAAAAAAAACAACAACAAAGAAGAAGAAGAAAAGAAGCCTTCAAAAGTGGCACATAAAATACATTTTGTATCACCACGCATCAACGGAGAAAGTCACCCCTGCGTTATATGCTTATGTGCTACCTACCGTAGTGTTCACCTTTTTTGTCATTCGTTTGCTACTTTGTTTTCCAGTCTCTTTGCCACTTTGTTTGCTACTTTTTTTGTCACTTTGTTTGTCACTTTGTTTGCTACTTTGTTTGTCACTTTGTTTGCCACTTTGTTTGCCACTTTGTTTGCCAGTCTTTTTGCCAGTCTTTTTGCCAGTCTTTTTGCCAGTCTTTTTGCCAGTCTGTTTTCCACCTTCTTTTCCATTTTGTGCACCCCTCGCGTAGTTACATGCCTCCCATTCGAGCGCGTTAATTAAAAAATTTGCTTAGTCCAAGTGATGCATTGAGCTCTTTTTTTTTTTTTTTACGGTCATGTAAATTTCGTCGGAGCGACTATACAGACCAATGCATGCACATATTTTTGTGCACGCCGTTTAACGACGCTTTGTGAATTTTAAAAAAAATGAAAACCCCACCGGAGAGGACAAAACTGTTGTGGTGCGAAGAAATCCTAAGCCACATCAGGGCAGGGAAAGGCTCCATTTGTAAAGAAAAAACTACTTGGACAGGCAGATCCAATCAGGAGGAAGAATCGCCACAAAGAAGGAGAAGAAGTAAAAGAGATTTCCTATACTTCGAACGTAACTGTGTTAAGCATATTCATAAGAATTGCTTCCTCCTGCAGAAATTGCTCCGTTATAAAGCGCATCCTGCGCGACGTAGAAGAGGTAATGAAAATTCCCCGTTAACCAAAATTGGACTGGTCACAAATGGAAGAAGCTGCGATGCTGTATGTGGGAAGGAAGCGAGGCATGTCGTGCACACAGATACGTCCGAGATGATGTGCACAGCCTCGGGAAGAAGCACCACGCGTACTACTGCCCTGAAGCACGGCATGGTGAGAAGACCATCCAGGGGCGTCCCCACGAGAGGACATAAACACACAGCCGATTTGGTGTTAACCGAGACCATCATCCTAACCCTGTTCGAACCTTCCTTGTTAAAAATTTCGTTAAAATATTTTAACCTCTTAACTGCGTCGATAGTGAATCAGATATTTCAGGAGGCGCTACACTTGGCTAGTTACAATTATGGTGAAGGTGGGGACCAGGAAGAAAGCGGAAAGAGCGTCTGCGTGGTTCCTGTGAATGTGACTAGAACAGGGATACAGACGACGACTGACCGAGGTGACACCAAAAGAAGGAAAAAAGGACAACACAAGGAGGAGAAGCGTATCGGTCCGCTGAGCGCACAGGACAGTGACACCCCTCCCATTCTGCACATTTACAATCTCATCAAGAAGTATAACATAAATGTCGAAGCTTATTTTTGCATGATATGCATGAATAGCATACTGTTTAGCAAGGATTCATTTTTTAAAAGTGCGATCGATTATTTTTTTAAGGAGGTGTTTCCTAAATCGGCCCACTGTTACGGGTACTTCGATGCGATCGTAACGAGGTACTTGAAGGAGCAGGATTCCCCACTGGTTGAGGGAGTAGCTTCCAGTCACGTGGGTGGCAGTCACGTGGAGGGCATTCCCGGAAGGAGCCCCATCAGATGCCCATCATTTAGTGCTTCCATCGCTCATTACTGCGTCCAGATGCTGCTCCTTTTTTGCCACCTGAGCTTGGAGAAGACGCTGGACAGAGCGTACCTGAATCTGTTGCCGGCAATTTTAAAGTGCAAACGGAGGAACCCTTTTTTTGAGGATTTAATTTATCTGATTTATTTGCACTATCATGGAATTGGGCGAACTGTCTTTGTAGAGGAATTTATGACCAGTCAGCTCGTTAGAAGAATGGATGTCACGCCTCGTGGGGGTAGTTCCCCCTTATTGGACTGCTCTATAGTGAATACACCTAACCACGAAGTGATTCACGACGCATCGCGAGATATACGACGCGTCTTACTAAAGCATCGATACGGCTTGCATAACTTGGACTACTTGCACGTGGAAAAGTTTCGAGTGCACAGAGAAGACAATGCCTGTGTGAAATTCTGCGTGGACATCGAATCAGTGGTGTATCCATCCTTTTGCATCAAAGGGATAGAATTGAGGAGGGCCCCGAAAGAAGGAAAAACCAAGTTTGTCCTGACGAGCAGGCTGAAGAGCATAATCGAAATGATGGTCACCAACATCTATGAAAACAGACCAACCATCCTGATAGGAAGTCAAGGTTCGGGAAAAACGTCCCTAATTAATTACATACATGAGAAAATATTTGAAAATGAAAAGGCGGAAAAACGAAATGTCATAAGTTTATACCTAGACGACGTGGTAGATTCTAAATCCATTTTAGGTATCTGGGAAAGCAATGAGAAGCGCTTCGAATTTAAGTTTGGCATCCTGGCCAGGGCTATGATGAGTGGAAACTGGATTGTGTTCGAAAATGTGAATAACATTTCTAGCAGTGTGGTAGAGAAGTTGTGCGAGCTGACTAGCAAGGGGCACATTTATTTGACCGAAAAGGGAGAGCACATTTACCCCCACAAGGACTTCCGTCTGTTCGCGACCATCACGGTGGGGGTCAGCAGCGATGGCGATGTTAGCCATGGTAGCAGTGTTAGCGGCCTTGGAAGTGTCTTCGGCCATGGCGGTGCGACGCGGCGCTCGAAGCGCCAACTGAGCGAGCTTGTCCGACTGAACCAGCGCCCAGGCCACCTGAGCAGCCTCTTCAACAAATGGCACACAGTGCACATCGGAAGCTACAGCGTGGAGGAAGTAGAAGAAATTGTGCGGAAAAAATTGAAGCACGCAGTGAACGAAAATTACAGGGGAGTAATTCTGCGGGGTTACTACAGCGTGAAGACCCTGCTGGAGAAGTACCCCCTGCTCAGAAGCATCAACCTGCACGACATGGTAAAAATTATCAAACGGGTTAAGAAAAGAAAAATATTTATGCACGAAAATGAGAAAACGAGGGCCATCCTGTTCCAAACGTGCAAGTCGATCCTCACGTCGCATGTACCGAATGGCAATTTGAGGGCCCACTTCCAGAAAAGACTGCTCAGAATATTCGACCTACAGGAAAAAAGCGTGACCAAGTGGTTACAATTGCACAGTGTTAATGACTACATGGAGCAATTTAACGAAACGTTGCGAAAGGAAAAGGGAAGGATTACCCTCCACTGTGAGAAAATTACGAGCCACTCCTTCCTGCTGACGTCCGTGCACAAATACATTTTGTACGAAATTATCGAAGGGGTCCACAATAAGGAGAGTATACTCCTCATAGGAGACACTGGAGTTGGAAAAACAGCCCTGGTGGATTACGTTGCCAAAATTTTTGGGAAAAAATTACTCGTTTTTGTCTTCAGCGAACAGTCTGAAGCGTCCGATCTTATTGGAAATTACTACCCATTCAATATAAGCGTAAAGGCGAATGAATTATTCGAAGAACTGAGAAGTCTGAATTGCCAAATTGGTAGGCACTTATGTATGAAGGAGGTAGATATGCTTTACCTCAAACTGAAAATCGTCTTGAGTGAGAAGAAATTTATCACCTTTTTAAACACCTGCCACAATTTTGCCAAATTTGTGGTCCAGAAATTTCAAAATGACTCCACCATTTTTGACATGCGCGTGGTGAAGAAGTACAGAATATTTCAGCACGACTGTCAAGGTGTGATCCATTTTTGGAGATCCGGTGGGGACAGAAGTTGGAAAAGAAGTCGGACACGTAACCGGGATGGTAATAACTCCCCAGCGTTGAAGCTCCGATTTGATAAGTTTTTTCAAAGGGGGGGAGAACAACAAAATGGAGGCCTAACCCAGAATAACTCATGTAAATCGCCCCCCCAGGAGGAGCAACACCAGGAAGAAGAGTCCAACTCAAACGCGAATGAGTTGATTTTCAAATTTCACGACGGCATCCTGATTGACTGCATCCGGAACGGTTACTGGCTCCTGCTGGACGAAATAAATCTCGCACAGACGGAAATTTTGCAACGGTTGCAGGGGTTAGTTGATTTGTCCAACAAACACTTCGATGTGGTGGAGAAAGGAAATGAGCAGGTAAAAATTCATCCCAACTTTCGTCTATTCGCGTGTATGAACCCTCCAGTCATCCCGAATTTGAAGAAGGGAAAGGGGAGCGTGGGGGGAGAAGCCAGGAAGAAGAGTAACAACGGGGGGGTACCGAACAGCGGAAAGGATGGCTCCCTCCACCAGAGCGACCACATCGACACGGACCAGGTGGACGATGTGGAAGAAGTAGACGAAGAGGACCACCACATCGACCTGTATAACAGTTCTGTATCATCCGGGAAGAAGGAACTACCTTCCATTTTACGGAACAAATTTACAGAAATATTTGTAGACGAAATATTACAGTACGACGATGTCGAAATGGTGGTTAAGCACATACTTAGGGAGGTCACTTCGGATGGGGGGTTGATAAAAAGCATCACCAACTGCTACCTCGAAGTAAAGAAAGAAAGTTTGAAAAATATGAACGGTACACAAAATAAGCCCATTTCTTTTTCCACCCGAAATTTAGTCAGGGCAGTACAGTATGCAGTCAACGTACATAAGAGAAAATTCAATCCGTTGCCGCTACACGCAGCTGTTAGAAATGGATTCGTGTGCAACTTCCTAAGCTCCGTCAGTGTGGATAATGAGAAAGTAATGGATCATATTTTTAATAAGCACTTCAAATGTGGCCAAGGAAAGAGTGCGCACCAGAGTGGAGGACCCCCAAATGACAAAAGCATGCAGATTGAAAAGAATGGTGTGATAAATTATGCCATGCTGGAGAACTACTATCAGTATAGATATTTCGACACGAGAAAGGGAATCACCACGGAGAGAAATGATCTGTCCCGCTTTGTAAAAAATTCGAGTGCTGCAAAAGGGGGAGAAGCGCAAACGGAGGGGCAGCAGCAAGGGCAGTCGCCGGTCGACCATCCCCGGGGAGGGGAAACCCAAACGAGTGCTCATGTGGACAAATACGCATGTGTAGAAAATAGCTGGATCCTTTGCGGAAGGGAAGAAATAAATCTTGTGAATATTCTGTCCAATTTTATAATTACGAAAAATGTGAAGGAAAACATCAGAAAGCTGGCGCTGTGTTTGAGTGGCTCCAAAACCCCCATTTTACTGGAGGGGAACACCTCTGTTGGAAAAACCTCCTTGGTGAATTTCTTTGCAGACATTACAGGGCACAAATTTGTACGGATAAATAATCACATGAACACAGACATAAATGAGTACTATGGGCAATTTGTTAATGACCCAAGTAGTGGAAATTTAATTTTTGAAGAGGGCGTTTTTGTCAAGGCAGTACGAAATGGCTACTGGGTTGTTCTAGACGAACTAAACTTAGCACCGTCAGAAGTTTTAGAATCACTGAACCGAATTTTAGATGACAACAAAGAGCTGTATATCCCTGAATTGAAGCGGTACGTTAAGGCACACAAAGACTTCATGCTTTTTGCAACTCAGAACCCAGCCAATAATAATAACTACCTCGGAAGGAAAGAATTGTCAAAAGCCTTTAGGAGCAGATTCATCGAATTTTACATCAACGATTTTGAAGAAAGTGAGTTGGAAATTATCCTACACAGACGGTGTGCCATATCTCCAAGTATTGCCAAAAGAATGATACGTGTTTTTGGCCAACTGAGGAGTGTCAAATCGAACTATAACTATTTTAATGATAATTTAATGACACTGCGTGATTTGATAAAATGGGGAAACCGATGCCCAAGAAGCAATGCGGATGCGTGTTTACAGGGATACTACGTCATTGCGGAGAAGCTAAGAAATGAGAAGGATCAGCGGACGGTTAAGGCTATTCTCAGTGAAAATTTTCTGCCCAAGGGGGAGGAACTCATCGTCAGGTATGAGGACGATCAAGATGTGCTCCTTTTGAAAGAGGCTTTCTGGAGGAAGATCTCACATCTGAGTGGATCTGCAGTTGTGGACGGGGGAGTGATCAGTACAGGGGAGGAAGAACTCCTCCAGCCGCCACGGGGAAGGTCCCACATTTTTTCACACGACGACGACGCGCGAGTGGAATATCTGAAGAATATGCACTTGGGCAAAAGCACAACCAGAATTTTGTGCCTGCTGTTAAAATGCTTCAAATATAAAGAATCCGCCCTGCTGATTGGAGAAACGGGGTGCGGAAAAACGACCTGTTGTGAGCTGCTAAGTTTCGTCAAAAATCAGAAGCTTAACATTCTAAACTGTAATGAAAGCACAGACGTATACGATATTATAGGTAGCTTAAAATTGGTGAGAAATAGGAAAGACAATTTCGAGAAGGTAAAGAAAAACTGCATTGAATTGTACAACGAAATATGGAGCCATTATGCGGACACTTTTGCAGCGAACTATTTAAGCGGCATAATATACGACCAAATTAGGGAAGTAAAGAAGGAAGACTTCCTTATATTCACATTATACCTACAGAAGAGATACCCCCTGAGCGAGTCCATAAAAAACAAACTACTCAAACTGGAGAAGTCCATAAATAATTTAAACTCCATTTTCACCTGGTTCGATGGCATTCTCGTTTCTTCTTTAAAAAAAGGAAATATTTTCCTGATGGATGAAATTTCGCTAGTCGAATCGGCAGTCATAGAAAGGCTAAACTCTGTGTTGGAATACGAAAGGACTCTATTATTAACAGAAAAAGGGGGGAAGGATATCCAAAATGTAAAGGCGCACGATGAGTTCTGCTTCATAGGAACGATGAATCCAAGTGGTGATTTTGGAAAAAAGGAAATCTCACAAACATTGAAAAATAGGTTCACAGAAATTTTTGTGCCACCCCTTGCTTACGACTCTGAGGATTACTACTTTTTAATTCTCAAGCAGATGAAGTTTACCAAAGTGAAGAGTCTCAAATGTGCCACGGCTGACTGCCTGCGCCGCCTCTTTCATCAAATCGGACAGAATAAATTCCTTACAAATGATGTCATCCTTTCGGTAAGGGACACTATTAAGTGGATTTCCTTCATGAATGTGTATGTGAGTAGACGGAAGGAGATATCCCTGCGGAGGGGGATCAACCCAACGAAGAGGACCCTCAGACGGTATATTGTGAGAAGTTTCTTCCACAGCGGTTTTCTCATACTGATAGACGGAAAAGAGGACACCAAGATGAAAGCGATTTTGAAAGAACTACTGCGGAGGAGCTTGCTAGACTGGGCTTCTTCCTCCCTTAATTGTAACCTGGCCAAGAAGGGGGCACAGAAAAGTAGGGAACTTGCCCTGGTGGAAGCCCTTTTCGACCAAAAATACCATTTTACGTTTAAAAGAAAGTACCTCCAGGTGAACGACTTTCGAATCAAATTTAGGAGAAAACTTACCACCCCATTTGCTGAGTTCGCACAAAATTGCCAATTCGTATTTGACACGCCAAACATTAAAAAGAATCTATTCAAAATTGTCAGAGCAATGCAGCTGGAGAGTTCTATCCTATTGGAGGGATCTCCTGGGGTCGGGAAAACGTGCATAATTAATATCTTGGCCAAATTGACAAATAATAAGTTGATCCGGATTAATCTATCCGAGTGCACCGACATTTATGACTTGATAGGGTCCTACTTCCCCATTAAGGATGAAAAGGGAAGAGGTTCCAGAGGTCCGACCGAAATGAAAGGAAGCAACCGCGTTCTGCATAGAGGAGGAAAGGAAGAAGGGGAAGAGCAAGGGGAAAAACAAACGGGAGAGCAAACAGCAGACCAACCATCTGGTGGAGGCGAAACCGCAGAACGCGACAAGTCCCCATTTCACTACTTTTGGAAAGACGGAAAACTGATTGAGTGCATGAAGAAGGGCTATTGGATCCTTATTGATGAAATAAATTTAGCTAACCAGCAAACCTTGGAGGGGATCAACTCCATTTTGGATCACAGGAAAGAAATATTCATCCCAGAAACGAACGATACGGTTAGGAGCCATCCGAATTTTCGACTGTTCTGTTGTCAAAATCCGTACAGCGAAGGAGGGGGAAGGAAGGGCCTCCCAAAATCCTTCCTGAACAGATTTTCCAAAATATATTTTGAAGAACTGAACGAGGAAGATTACCTCTGCATTGTACAGAGGCTCTATGGCAGCTGCATCCCCAAGGAGGACATACAAAAGATTATCAGCTTGGCGTTCGTGATGAAAAAAATAAACCCCCTCCTTAGGGACAGCGAGTGCTGGGTGTGGAACCTGAGGGATATTTTGCGAATTTGCAGATTTTTTCAGGCCAACGGGGGGAGAAGCGGTGGAACTGGCGCCGTCTGCGACAGCGTCTGTGGGGGGGGAACCAGCTTTGTCCCTATCTGCCATCTCCTCGTGTGTAGCCGGCTCACGTGCGCCGAGGATAGAGAAATCGTGCGCTTCGTTATAGCGAACGTGTACAGTGGCGGCAGCAGTAACCGTGAGACGTTTTTAAGAAGCCTCTCCGAAGCAACGTCCAGGGAGAGCCTGCTCGCATTTGTGAGGAGCACCGAAGTGAACCACATGCGCGCCTTTTACACAAATTTGTATTACCACGAGGCTAATCTTTGCGCGGCATATGAATGCAGAACTAAATCAGGCCCAGGAAAAATGAGAAAGATACCACGTCAAGTACCGCCATCCACCTTTCTCCTATCCAAAGACGAAAAAAATTACTACGCATGTGAAGCGGTGATAAGGTTAAGTATGCCAATTCTCTTAGTTGGAAAAAATAATTCCGGAAAATCCACCTTCGTTAACCAATTGGCGCACACATTTGAGAAGAAGCTATTCGAATTTTCGCTGACAAATGACATGGACACCTTCGACCTATTCGGTTGCTACGAACGCAACAGTCGGGACAATGTAATAAAGAAAGTGGAGAGAAAAATGCACAATTTGAATAATCTCCTTTTGAGAAACATTTTGAAAAACAAAAATTTGAAAAAATTTTACCACTCGTATTTTACCAAAGGGAAATTCCAACGTAGAATCAGACGAATGAAAATTAACGTCATGGTGAGATTAAATTATTTGGCAGAGGAATTCATTAATGCGTTGAGAAAGGGTGATGTCTCTGATGATGGTGCCCTCTCCGCTGAGAGGAACTACGTGCATTTTGTGCAAACCGGTATGAACACCACGACGATAATGCAGAATAAGTGGAGGAGAAGAATAAACCGAATTGAAGAAGCCCTCCTAGACATAACCAACCTTTTTGAAACGATTAGGAACAATCACATTAACGAAAATGTATATATTTACAATGAAGGGAATTTTATTAAAGCCATGAGGAAGGGACATTGGGTCCTTGTTAAGCATGTGCACCTTTCGACCCCCTCCCTTTTGGACAGACTCAACAGTCTCTTTGAAGAGAACGGATACATACTTTTACACGAATTCGGAAAGAAGAAAAAAATCAGGCCCCACAGAAATTTCCAGATCTTTTTAACGTTAAATTCGGAGGAGCATTACAAGATTAGTAAAGCGTTGCGAAACCGCTGTTTTGAGATTCACTTTGGGGGGCCCTATTCTGAGTATGTCGGGAACGCCGTAAATTTGTATGACCAATCGGGGGTCAGCGTTTTTGCCAGAGGTGATCCATCGACTTTCTTCCGCGGGACTGATACGGATCAAGAGAATCATGAGGAGGGGACACGATCGACACGTGCCGCTGGCGGTGAAGCTGCCATTTTTGAGAGGAACAATGCGCACGATGGGCAGAGTAGTACCAACCCTGACAGCAGCTTCGTCATGTCTGTGGCGAACATCTGCTTTAGCGAGGCGAAAGGCCTCGAGCTAGAGGTGAACGATGCAGAGGTGAGGGCCGAAGAAGAGGAGTATTTGAACCTCGTCAGGAAGGGAAACGTGCTCCACTACATGATGCAAGTCTTTTTGAAGAAGATTCAAAAGGAGGTGCGGGCTGGAATTCGGGACGTCGGCATAAAGCCCGCGGTTGCTGCTCCATTTGCAGACGGCCGTGGCGAAGATGTGAAGGCTGAAATGGTGACCCTCTTCTTTGACAAGGCAGATCTGAAGATGAACTGCACCAAGATGATGGATTACGTAAACTACTGCTTCGAGCGCTTCCGAAGCGTGAAAGGAGTGAGACCCACGACAGACATTATACATTTTTGTGTAGCCATATCGATGACGGTGTATTTGATGGAGCACATGCTCGGGGAAGAAGAGGTGACAGAGAAAAGGAAAAAAATCGCTCGCATGGAGCAGACAAATTGGAAGCGAAAGGACATGAAGTGGCACAGAAATTTTAAAATCCATCTGAACGCATTGCTAAATCATAAGTTCGAAAATCACTTTTACCATGTAGATAATTACATCATGTATCTGTGTAGCCACTTTTTACGGGTCAGAAAGAATCGAAGAGGTGGAGAAGAAGTTGTTTCTCCTTTTAAGAAGTGGGAGGAAATGTTTTCAAATTCATTTGTAAATTTTTACTGTCAAATGTATTCCAAGTTGAATGAGAAGACGCAATTATTTTTTTTCCCTTTTTTTGAATGTCTTCACAAATGCGTACTGAGGACAGTACTTAACATCAGAAGTGGGGTCCGTCATTTTGTAAAAAGAGGGAATCTTCAGGAGGGGCTTATACGAAGAATGAATTGTTCGAACAGATTCGCTCACAGGATTAAGTCGAGGCATTTTATTTACTTTTATTTTCATTGCTTCATTAATTATGTTAATAGCTACTACAGAAGTTATCGGAAGGAACGGAAGAGAGGCACCTTCGCCAACGACGCAGGATCGTCTTCCCCAGTTTACATAGCCAGAGAAATTGCACTGGTTAACTCGATGACTAAGCTCAAATTGAATAAACTGTTTTGCTACTCCGTGTATTGCTTTTTGGAAAATTTCTCCTACAATGACCTCTTCTACAGATATGAGCATCTTCTAAACATTAAAAATAGGATGGTCCTTAGGGGGGATTCAGACCAGGTACATATGGTGAAGTACCTCGATTTTATTACGAACAAAGTTATAAGGGGGAAGATCGACTACTTTGGTGTCATGCGGGACTTTGTGTTTGGTTGGATTGGCTCCATTGGCGGAGGGTGTAGCGGAGACTCGCTGGCCGCTTCCAGGGATGCACTTAAACCACTGCCCGCCGTGAGGAAACTGCTGCTGGCCGTGGTAGACCCAAAATTGGCGAAGCGGCAGTACCTGTTTGAGGCGTTTCTCAAGTGGAACCTGAGCTACCAGTACTTTGAAAGTTACCGCCACTTTGGAAGCTCGCAATACGTTGCAAATTGCCAACTCCCTGGAGAAGAGGGGCCCGCCGCGAAATCAACAACGAAGAAGAAGCGCCGCGTCTGGATGCTAACGAACAAGTTCCTAATGCATGTAGAGGAGGTACTCTTCCAAATGACTCAGCGTGGAAGGAGCTCCCAACAGGACGAAGACGCTTTCAGTTATTACCTCTTTGTATATCTATTCACTTTCGATAAGCTATGCAACTTCAAGAATGATGTTGTGTACGTTAAGATTATCTTCCTGGTTGACGCCGTGAAGTACGCATTTAGGTGGGACAAGTATTTCAAGCAGAATTGCAGGTTGATGAGATTTTTACTAAAGGCAAAAAGGGCAGCTGTGCGGAGCGAATTGCATGCCCCCCCTGATGCGGAGATCCAAACAGGTAGCAACTTGGACGGAATTGAAAACTCTCCGTTGTACGACCTAAACAGAGTGAAGGAAAAAATGAGATGGTGGAGAAAATCTGCTAGCCAAGAACAGATGATTGTGCTGACTCCATCAATTGAGTACTTCTCCAACGGATGGGTAAAAAACATATTCGAAATTGTTAATAATATATTTATAAGTCATTTTGTGAAATGGGTGAATCTGGGCAGATACTACTACGCCATGGAGCATCGCTCCGTCTGCGGTGTGGAAGAGGGTAGGAGAATAAGTCCATTGTTCAGCTTCCTTCCTGATGGGGAAGAGGGAAGAAATGTGGATGATGATGTGGAAAATCTTCTTATACAAACCAAATCCTTCTCATACGCTTTAAAAGTTTTACAGAATGATCATCCAAAGGTAAAACACATGGAAAAATTAATTATGGGCAGTTTGGCTACCAAAAAGGAAGTGATACATTTGGATGTATTTACGTCGACGGAGGGAGTACAGCCGATGGGGGACTACCAAAATGAAGAAGGGATTGAGCAGGATGGACCCAGGGACCTCCCACGAAATGGAGAAAAGTCCGACGGAAAAGGAAGACAACTGTTCTTTCACTATCAGTTTATCATTTTTAACATAGCCTTGAAGTACTTACAAAACGCATTTGTCTATTTTCTAAACACGTACATGTGGTTGAAGTGGGAGCAGCTGTATTACCAAGCGGGGGGTGCACAGAACAAAACTGTGGAGGCGAACCCCCTAGGGGAAGCTTCCCACAGTAGGCCCATAAGCAACACCGTAGAGCGCGTAAAAGGGGACATAAAACGAATGTACAATTACCTGTGCGGAATGGAAAAAACCATATTTCTGCAGGAAGAGAAAATCGAGGTGCTGAGCTTGCTGAAGGAGAAGTATGGGAGGCTGGAATGGGCCCAGCAACAGGGACGGCAAAACGACGCCAAAGATGCCCCAAGAAATGCCCCTCAAAATGGCGCGCCCAAGGGGCAAACCACCCCCTTCGAGCTCCAGGTGACGTTCTCCATCATGGAGGAATTTCTCAACCTGCTTTACTGCTTCCTAATGAATGTGTATCTGGTGAGGGACAAAAGTTACGACTATGCAAAGGAAGATGTTAATCGCGTCCAATTTGGCCATAACGGGGATGAGACGAATTATTCACGTGGCTTTTATAGCGAACGGTGTGGAGCATATCGGGGGGAGTCCCAACAAAATTGCACGAATGTGCATCACCCAGGTTTGTCCCACTCCTGGGATAGTAATAAAACGATTGGGCCTGCCACGGATGATCAAAAGGGGACGCTTATAAAGAGACATCCTCACTGTGCTGCTGCTCTCCATGAAACGAAACCAAACAACATAACTTACGAAGGGTACACCCTATTTAGAGACATCTATGTGAACAAATGCTTCGACGAGACTAGCACATTCGGGCTGTATCCATACGTGTCATCATCCTTGGTGAACAGAACGGTCATATTCGATTCAGTTGTGAGCGTATATCAGGAGCTGAGAAGAAAGAAGGTTACCCTGTCTTATTTAAAAATGAGCAATTTTATCTTTCGGAGCTTGAAAAGGAGTTATCACCACTATGTGGAAAGGGCGGCACCTGACGCAATGGTGCCGCCTAACGTGATGGTGCCAACTGATGCCTGCCCCGGAGAAGAAACCTTTTGGACTATTAAAAGATCAGTGAACAGCAGAGGGCAAAGCAGCACGCGCCACTATTTCGCGTTCCACGCAATGACCATACTTTTTAATATCCTAAACGGTGAAGCGTTAAAAGGGGAAGAATCCAAGAGGGACCGATTGCTCCTGTACATTCTTGAACTTTTCCGCTTTATCATAGATGACAGATGGAAAAAGGCATCCCCCGAAATGTTACTGCACTTGTTGGAGATACACAAATGTCTACGCAGCTTGAAAGATAAAGTTCGTCATCTTGAAAAAATCCAAAAGTATGTCTTTGCAATGCTGTTTATTCTGTTTCGATTCATTTTAAGAAATTTGCAGAGCCACAATAATGCAGGAGCTGAAAGGGGATCCTCACTAAGCGCTAGCGAGGTGATACCCAAGTCACATGATTCTCCTTTCCGAGATACCCTCCAGCAGAGACATCCCTCAACGGGTGATTGTTTGCCTGCAGAATATACCATAGGGCACTCAGAAAAATGCATAAACGAACCAATCTTAACATGTGAACACATTGAAGGGATAAATGGTGAACCAAGCGAAAACACCGAAGAGTTGTACAGCTCGATGTATGACCTCTTGGGGAAGACGAACAAGGAGGTGCGACAGATGCTGTATCTCCTCTTTCCGGATCATCTCATCGCAGTCGATTTGACGGAGAAGTACCAAGAGAAAGAGTTCCTTTTTTCCCTGGGCTGCCTCTACATTTCGCACTATTTCCTAAACGTTATTTGCACCCAAGTGAGGAAAGAAATTAAGAACATTTTCAAACATATGGAGGTGAAAAGTTACCTGGACAAATCAGTTGCATCGTTGAGGGAAGAAATCTATATAGGTGCCCAGCACAACATGTACACGGAGAAAGTGAACCCATTTGCGCAGGTGTCCTATGGTGATTTCATCAAAATGAGGAGGAAGAAACAGTTGAAAGGGCACATAAAAAATATGAATATTAATCTGCCGCTACTACCGAATCTTTTACAGAATATAAAGAAAGGAAAGAGAAGAAAATTGGAAACTTTTTTATCCCGATGTGAAAGGAACAATAACCCATGTTCCTACTTCATCAAGGGGTACATAAGTAAAAACAGCGCGAAGAACATGCACACATTGTACTTAGAATTAAAAAATGAGCACAAGGAATTTATAAAGAACTTGCTACCCCTGGAGAGTATAGAAAATAATGTTCTGTTGGCTCTGATCAATTCGGACGATTTGATTAACCCTTCGCTTATAAACACGTGCCTCAATTTTGTACACCATGTAAGGGAGAAGTACAGTTTGGTATCAAAGTTTGCCCAGGCCATTACGCATTCGGTCAGTGTGCTCATACACGCAGTGCACGGGGTGAATTTCGCTATACTGCGAAGTAAGCAAAGTGGAGAAAATGGAAAAATGGAGAGAAGGACAACACCCCCTCGAGGCATCCTCCAACTTGACCGAAAAGGAAGCAAGAAGAAAGATTTCTACAGGTGTATTAAATTCCCGCTCAATTTTAACAAAATTTTGAATCTAAAAAAAAATTGCTATGAAAGCCAAATTGATGATGTGGAGTACCTCCACTTCGTCACGAAGATGTTAAAGAAACCGAAGAATATTTCCACACAGTTTGACGTCGCATCCCTGCTCCCTCTGCTAAAACGGATGTGCAGACAGATTGTCATTTTTAATGAGAAAGACGAGATGGACAACATGAATGAGTTTTTGAAAATTGATCAATTTAAGAGTAGGACCGCCAAGGAGATGCAGCAAAGTTTGGTTGACCGGGATTTTATAGAGAAGAACATCGAGAAGGAGCTGGACAATGTGTTTTACTCGCAGGAGTATTTTTCGACCAAGGCTGGAGTCACATCCGTTGAGTGGGGTACCACGGGTGTTGGAAGCGGGGAGGAGAGCTGCGAGGAGGGCAGTAAAGAGGAGGACAGAAAAGAGGATGGCATCGAAGAGCCTGATCGGGAATGTGGCCAACGCGATACCATAGAACGTGACGCGAAAGAAATAGAAATAGAAAAGCCAAACGAACCGCATTTCAACAGAGTTATTTACAAAATGGCGAAGTTATTCAAGGGGGGAAAGTACACCAACGGGAAAAGAACCCCCCGAAGTGAAATTGAAATAACGAAAAGGAGCATACGGCACACACTGAATATGCTCATAAGGCTGAATTGCGGGGAGGACTTCATTCGGAAGGATCCAAACTCTGGGGCGAAAAAAAAACGCGTCACTTCCGCTCAAACAAGGGAAGAACAAAACGGATTCACCTTCCTCTTGAGGAAGAAGAATGAAGAGAAGAGGCTCCTCCTTTTTACACTTAACATGTTGACCCAATTTAGCGACTTGACAAAATATAATAACAACAAATTTGCAATTTTTAAAAAAAAAATAGCCGAGTGTTTGCAAAACTGTAGGAACAAAAATCAAGTATATATAAATAACTATGTGAACCTGCTGGACGATAACTTCATGGAGTATATTTTCAGCGCGCTGAACGACTTGTGCTATTTGCTGATCAATTTGAAGAAAGAATTTGTACCCATTTACAACGAAAGCGGGAATATCAATGTGCTGAGTATACTCAATGGCATTAATAACATACTAAGTATCTCCATTCACAACATAGAAAGTGAGATAGAGAAGATAATTCATAAACTGGAACACCTGGTTAGTCTCCTCCTCTCAATCAAGAATGACAATTATGTAACCTTTGATGAGGTCACCATGAGGAGAGTCAGACAGGTCATGCGGAATAGGGCGCCGGAGGAGCTGCTAATCTATACCGTTTACTTCAGGCTCTACAAATTGAAGAGCGTAAAAACTATTCGGAAAAACCTAAATAGGAAAATTGTGAAAAAGAGGACACTCAGTTTGTTGTCCTATATGTTCTACCTTTGCTACGACGATACAGAGGGAGGTGAACACTTCAGCAGGGCCTCCAACAGGGTGAACATCACCCAGGGAAGTTCCATTGGCAGTGGAAGAACCCTTACCCAGGATAATCCAAATAATTGTAATAATCCCCCCCACTTGGAGAATCTTGCCAAGGTCAAAATTGTGAAGACATTCGAAACGCTGGTCATCTTCTTAAGGGAGTCCATGGTGGGAGAATTCCCTGCGCGACTAAACCTGATAGATTTTATCGCCCATCTGTTTAGGAACTCTGAAAGGAAGAGCGAAAGGATGATGAGCAATGTGTTTTCAAATGTGTATAGGTACATGCGAATATATCTGCCACTTATAAAAAAACGAATCGAAGATTCTAAGAGATATTTTGACGTCCAGCTGAAGAGCGCTTTAGAAAAAATGAACTTGGACTTGGTCGATCTGGAGGCGTACAAGTGGTCCATCATGAAGTTAAAAACGAAAATTGCCTACTTCGCCAAGTTGTATTTTCAGCAGATCAGCGTTACCGTGGATAAGCTCATATTTCAGAATGGTCCCTCCTTTGGGTCGGAAGGGAAAGGGCGGAGTCGTCCAAGTGGTGCCAATAGTGCGAATGCGGCGAATGGGGCGAGTTCCACTTTTGCGCAAAAAGGCGTGGACACGTTGGCAGACCCACGCGGAGACCAAGTGAGCCCCGATGTGCACAGCTCAAGCGGCTGGTCTTCTCCTGAAGAGGAGCAGCAGAATGGAGACGCTATTGATTCATCCGAAGAGGATGAAAGGGAAACAGTTTGTCAGAACAACGCTGTTAATGAGGAGGAGAACGACACGACTACCCCTGCGGGGGAAAGGCAAAACCGGTTCCACGACCAACTGAACAAATTGAAAGAATCCCTAACCCGGCTGAGAAGAAAAGTAAAAACGAAAAAACCATTGGACGAATTTTTAACAAACATGGATCTTCACAACAGCTTTGAAGATATTTCCCAAAATTACGTCGCCGAGGTAAGAAACGTATTAAATGTGCAATGCAGAGATGCTGGCATAAATCAGAAGAAGAGGTGGATCTACATACTGAAGCACTTCCTCACCAAGAAGTTAAACATACCCGCGTTGAATAACTTAGACAATTTTAATTTCTTCTCGAGCCTTTTTCAAAATGACGTACAGTTTTGTGACAGTACTAGGGGTAGTTTATTTCTCCTGGAATATCGCTGTCCTGAGGAAATTTTGGCCGAGCTGAAAAATTGCCTAACGTATATGATCGAGCAGGATGACACGTTAAACGATGAGGAGGTGAAAAATAAACAGATGAAGCAAGCAACTGAGGATGTGCTCCTCATGGGAGAGCAACTAAAGAAAGACTTAAAGAGAAACAAACTATACACTCTCCACTTTTTAGACGACATAAATGACATTCTAAATCGTAGTGAAGAAAAAAACGCAGAAATTCTGCATCTGACCATCTATATAAAATCTCTAAGTATGCATCAAGACATGGCAAATGATGAGGTCCTGTACTACCTTTTCAATTCCACCATCTGTGAATACTTTAACTTGAGAAAAGAAGTTAACATTTTTTACCGTCATTTTGTGTGCTACTACCTACTGGTGACAACCCTCCTGTGTGAGAAGAGATATGGACTGGATTATATTCTTGTCGACTTTTCCATTTTTGAGAAGTTTTTGGAAAGATGTAACCTCGTCAAGGGTGCACTATTGCAGGTTGTCAGCAGCGGTCTCGGTGCAACAGGGTCTAAGGTGGACCGAGAGCGAGCTAGCAATTTCTTCAGAAGCGCACTCAAGTGTGTTTATCAAATGGCGTACATCACGCACAGCTCAAACGAGTTCAGAATGTTTAACTACTTTAGAAATGGGTACACTTCCAACCGGGGGAGCAGGTTAGAAGAATTGGATTTCGCCCATCCCTCCATGAAACTCCGAATGAACGTCCATTTTTTGGAGTGCCTCAACACGTGCGTAAAATTTTTGAGAGACAACTTGAGTGAAATGTTTGCCCTGAATGTGGCTCCCTATTTTAAGGAGAAGATTCACACGCAGGTGGCAAAATTAGTTGGTCTCTTTTACCAGATGAAAGGTGTTTTACCAGGGGTCACAGCGCATTGTGAGTGGACATCATCATCCCCCTTTCCCTTTGGAAAGGACCCGAAGCAGTATTGGGATAACCACCCCACACAGGAAGATGAAGTACAAAAACTGAACGATCAAATGTGCCGCTTCATAAGCAACGTTGTGCAGAAAAAATCTATCATATATATTCGGGGGGACTACCCAGATTTCCAGAATCCAAAAAATGTGAATCAAATGTACTGCATGAAGGAGATGATCCAAATGTACTTAACACTTCAGACTAATTATGATGTGCTTAGGGGAAGCGAAAAAGAGAGCAAGTCAATCAAAGTATTTCACTATCTCAACAAGAATCTGTTTTACTTTACCAAGTGTGTCCTTGTGTACATGCTCGATATATTTCTGGGCTTCTCAAACGTGTCTCTTTACTTCCTAAAAGTCCTGAAAATTTTGTACACCAAGGGGCTCTGCAGGGAGGTGTCAAACGGGAAGGACGCGGTGAAAGAGGCAAAGGAGAAAGAGGAGGTTTTCCACAAAGTGGACTTCTTACAAGGAATAGGGTTAGGAGAAGGGAAAGGAATTAAAAATATTTCTAACCAAGTCGATAATGAAGATTTAGATAACATTTACAATGAGGACGAAAAAAATTTCAGTCAAGATGAGGACAACTTTGATGAAGAAGCGATTGAGGCTACTTACAATTTTGAAAAATTCTGCGAGAAGGAATTAACCGGAGGTGAGCAACAGGGCGGTGAGGATAACTCCCTCAAGTTAGAAAACGAGCAGAATAATTTAGACATGCAAAGAGAGCGACAAAGGAAGGAGGAAGAGAATAACAATAATAATAGTACCCACAATGAAGCCAACAAGAGGGATGGCGAGAAAAATGAGGCAAGCAACTCCGAGGCCGACCCACTGAGTGCAAATGAGCAGCAACACCCTATCGATGATGTCCTCGAAAAGAACAATAGCGACCAGTGGGATGTAAGTGAACGCAGCGGCGCGTTGAAGGATGCATTGAAGGGTGACGACCAGGGGGAAATTGACGCGGAAAAGGAAGAAGAAGCTAGTAGCAACGCGGGCAGCGAAACGGCCGAGAAAGAGAGACACCCGGCGGATGACCCAAATAGGGAAGCGAAAGAACCCGAACAACCTCTACAGGGGAACCGAACGGACGAGCCCTCCAGCGGATCCCTCAATGACCAGAAAACGGTCAATGTTGATAATGATGGTGAAGGGGACACCAGTGAATTTCCAAAGGGAGAACAAAATGACAATTCCGATTTGATCAACCAGCAACAAGCTGGTAATCAAAGCGCAGATCACCCGGATGACCCGAAGGGTGAAAGGAATGAACTGCTAAATGCAGGGAGCCACGAAATGAACAACGAATTTGACTTTAATTTGGACTCCAATTTTGAAATAGAATCGAGCGACTTTTCCAGAAGCTGCAGCGAAAGGTCCTTTGGGAGCAGGGAGGAAGACTTCGACGCGCACTCGGATGGGGAGATGGGAAAGGAAGATCAAGCCACTGCTGCGAATAGGGAAGAACGCGATGCGAGCCGAAGGAACGAATGTGAATTAAGCGAACAGGATCCAGGAGAAGTCGACATCCGCCACGAAGTAGAAGAGTTGGATGAGAATGCTTCCGACGGGGGCGAGGCCGCAGAACACTCCGATGACCCGTATGATGGGGATCAGTCGGAGATGGAGCAGCTGGACCAGATGGACCAATTCGATACGGATAAGCGTGCGAATGACCGAAGGGGAAAGGGGTTCAAGAGCGGTCAGATAGAACCGCAGGAGGGGCAGACAGACCCCGCTGAAGAAGAAAAGGAGAGCGCCGATGGCGCGGATGGCACGGAGGAGAGGGGCGACGGGACGCTCCCCCCAGATGATGGGAAAGTCGATGATGAGGATGGAAAGCAGTCTGGGGACCAATCTGGAGACCAATCTGGAGACCAATCTGGAGACCGAACTGATGACCATATGGATGACCAATCTGTGGACCAACCTGTCACCCAACTTTGTGAAGAGCCAACCGCAGAAGCCTGCAAAGAGACAGATTCTCCCGCTGAGCCACAAAGTCGCAATGAGTCGGTTGAGGAATCAGAAGGGGGGACACCCATGGAGCACACACACAGCAGCGAGGTGCAAGTCCAAAGGAAGCCAACCAGACCAGGTGAAGAGAACAACGAACGTAGAGACAATATTGGGGAGACTGTCAAAGGGGACATTACCGCAGAGGAAGAAATTCCAGATGAGTACCAAGTTGAAAAAATGCGTAACTCACCCCCATCGGGGCATATCGACTCGGAGAAGGACCACCACGAGATGGACAATACTATACACAATTTGGATAACAGACGAATTAGTAACGAACAGGCGTTCCAAAAATGCGAGGATGCAGAAGCGGACGTTACAAATAGGCAGAGCGAGAGGGACGGAAGTAGCCGCCGAGGGAAGAGCCACCAGAAGGACAACAACGATGATGAAGGGACCGGTGCAAACGACATTTCATTTTCAATTGACAAGTGCAACATATATACAAAAAATTTTGTCGACATAACGAATTTTATCGAAAAAATAAATCAGCGGTTGATGAGCATGGGTAGGGAGAACGATTCGGTGGAGGAGAAGGAGAAAGAGAAGGCGACGGCGAGGGAAGATTCCCAAACGGTGAAAGGAAATTCTAACGTAACGAAAGAGCAACATGATAGAAGTAAGGATGAGGAAAAGATTTGCGGAGACATGGTCATGGATTTTGTCAGCACAGGGGAAATGCAGCCCGTGGAACGGATGAGCGAGAGGGATGCCCAGGAGGGGAAGCCAAATGAGAAGCAGGAGGAGGACACACGCCAAGGAAATGAAGAAAAAAGTACATATTCGAACGAGGTGAATGCGAAGAGGGCTTCAAGTGAGAGGAAAGACATGATGGATATGAATAGCAGAGGAGATGACTCAGAGGAGGGAGATAAGGCGGACCACTTGGAAGGCCAATTTGAGGACCAATTCGAGGACCAATTTGTGGACCAAAGGAGCGACTTCCCCTCGACGGACAACGGATCGATCGACAGAGCCAGAGACGTTGCCAGGGACCCGTACGAAACAACCTTCGAGGAAGAGGCCAACAACGATGTGGAAATCGCCCAAAAGGAAGAAAGTATCCATTATTCCGAGAAAAATTTGCAAGCGCGAAAAAGGGACGAAAAAGAAAACGCAAAAAGAGACGAAGGCTATTATAAAGTGCATCGAAATGAAAAGGCGCTGGAAAGGGAGTACGTAGAAGACGGGGATGGGGAAAATGCTGACGAGAAGATGGTGAACGGTGGAGAAGGAGCAACGGCATTGGAACTCATTAACCAACAGGTGACCGAAGAGTATGAAGAAATATACGACCAAATAAACAACGAAACGGAAGTGATGTCGAGTCAGCTGTGTGAGCAATTAAAAATAATCCTCGAACCAACGGTGCGGAATAAGTACCAAGGGGATTACAAGTCGGGAAAAAAATTAAATATAAAAAAATTAGTAAACTATTTTGCCAGCGATTTCCGAAATAATAAAATATGGAAAAGACGAACCAAATTGAACAAACGAGATTACAACATCGTCATCGCAATTGATAATACAAAAAGTATGAAAATAAATAACATACAAAAAATGACATTAAATGCTATATTTTTAGTGGCCAGAGCGTTTGAAAAATTACAAGTGGGAAGAATTGGCATATGTTCCTTTGGAGAAAATGATAATGCAATTAATGCAAACAATGTTGTATGCTCCTTGAGGAATAGCCTTAATAAACAGGATTTTTTAAAAATCTTAAATCATTTCCAATTTAATCATGACACGAAGAATTCTTTCGATAATGCCATGTTGAATGCGCTAAAGATTTGCAATTATATCTTTAAAAACACACATAGCTCTACTCCGCAAAATGGAGGGAAAAATGTAGTAAGCCATTTAATGCTCATAATCAGTGATGGAAGATTTAACAAGAGTACTGTCAAAGCGGAGATTTTCAAATGTATACAAAATAATTTCATCCCAGTCTTGATGATTATCGATACACAGCTATCCAATAATAAGGCACAGTCCATTTTCAATTTGAAACAAACATTTTACAAAGATAATAAGCTCCATATAGTTCCCTACCTGCACGACTTCCCCTTTCCGTACTTTGTCGTCGTCAATGACATAAATGAGATTCCCACTCTCATGTGTGATATTATAAGGCAATGGTTTCAGACGCTTAACAGTAGGTAGAGTGGAGCAGCGGGCGTATGGGAGAGCGCACGAGTGGAAGAGAAGACAAGTGGAAGAGCAGACGAGTCGAAGAGGGGGTGAGAGAGACACACTTCCCGGGACACCAGCCAAAATGGTATGATGAGTGAAACGGTGCAGCCATGGCTGATGTTGCTTCAACACGCATAACTGGTGTCGCCCTATGGGAGGCATAACTGCACACACGTCCCGCACCGTAAGACAGTACCAACTTTGTCCGTTGCGAAACCTCCCTGGGGAGTAAAAATCCAAGTGAGCAATTTGTCCACACATATATACAAGATGTGAACGTTTTTAGAAGAAGCGACATCTTATGGTATGCACTTTTTTTTTAATTTAATTGTTGCTTTTGAAGATTGTGTATATGTGAAAGACGTTTTTTTTTCTTCTTTTTTTTTTTTCTTTTTCTCTTTTTTTGCTGCTATGGAGGGGGAGGCAATTCTTTCTGTTCACCATTTCCATCCCTGCCCACTTTATGACCATCCATCCAACACGCGAAATGGCTAAACTGCTCGAATATTTATTTTTATACACGCTTAACCGTGCAGCGTTTCGTTTTTGTGTACTTTTGTTTGTGTCTGGTTAATTCACCCCTTTCGCGTTAATCCTCATGGGATGAGAATATTTACTCGAAGAGACTTTTAAAAACTCTCACCATTTGTAACTCGTTAATATTGAAAAAATAAAAGGAAAATTATCGCGGCGTCTCGTTTTACCCCACCGACGCCCCTGCTGGGGGCGCATACTTGTGTGATGTAATTGTACTGTCTTTATTGTGTTGTATTTTTTTTTTTTTCTTTTTTTTGTCCTAACATTTGCAATTATGTCCACCCGCTAGAAGCGAAAATGGTATATGTGCTCGCACGCACGTACTTCTTATGTACGCATTTGCATACACATGTGCGTACAGTACACTAGAATATGCGTACATGCAAGGGGGCCCCACCTGAGCAGTCGACTGGCGATACGTTTGCTCATCGCGGAGGAAAAATTGCAGTTAACATTTTTAACTTTACCAATGTGAGAAATAACTCTCACATAACAGAGGACGGCAGGAGGGTGGAATTTTTTTTTTTTTCGTCACTTTCTCACTTGGGGGCAATTCGACGGGGTGAGTTAAAATTTTCGTTCGTTTCCCCTCTCTCGGAGGTCAACATTTTGCCTGCGTCAATTTTAACGGCGCCAGTTTCACCATTTTAAATTTTAAAACGTGGAGAGTTGTTCTGTTGTCGTCCATTTGTTGTCCACTTTTGTGAATCTTTCAGCGCAGTACGCCGCGCATTTATCATTCGCGTTTCTTATTTCTTACTTTTTGCTTTTCCTGAAGAAGGAAAACATGAAAAAATGTCAACAGGGAAATGCGGCAAAAAATGACATAAAGGCAACGAACGCATGCTGAGACTTTTTTTGGAGTATTTCAGCTCAGAAATTATTTGACCGATTTTTTTTTTTTTTTATGCCATTAAAGGGGGAGGGGGAGAGAAGCTCTGTCTACATGGGTGTTGTCTGCATGGTGCTGTTCATTTGTTAGCACATACGCATTCACGCTTGAAGTTCGCCCTTTATTGTTTTCCAGCTTGGTTGTTTGATTGCCTGGATTGTTTGGTTGCCTGGTTGCCTTGCCGTCTCGCTCTTCCTCGCACGCACCCACAAGAAAGTGAAACGAAAGAGTCAAATTAAACACACTTGGCAAGTCAATTTGGGAGAGCCTTTTTTCCTACACCATTTGAATATTGATTCGAATTTTTTTTTTTAAACATGAAAGAAAAAAAAAACGCGTAAAATAAAAACAAAAAAAAGCATGCCAAATATACAGCCCCCAGTGAAATGTTCCCTTAGCAGTTATTTTTAAAAATGAAATTATATCTTTTATTACTGAATTGTTTAATTTTTGGTAAGGAGCAGAAAAAGATGGGGGGGGAAGCGAAATGATGGAGTTCCCCTAGGTGCGCCTGTGTAATTTGGTACACCTGTGTGGGGAATATTTTTTGGGCAGGCTTCTTTTCCACGAGAGAGACCCGCACTTTTATGTAATTCACATGCGGCATCACCACCACCCCCATTGCTCCCTTCGCAGGTAATTTAAGAGGCGCCCAAAGTAGGAATATCCCGTATAAAGAAGGTACGCCTACCGTTCGCGCGTCTCGCCTGGCGCGAGGTGGTGCGCATACAGGAGTGTATACATAGGACTGTATATATAGATGTATATACTTTTGCGTCTTTATTATTGCGTCTTCATTTTTGCATCTTCACTTTTGCCTCTTCATTGTTCCCTCTTCATTTCTTCCTCTTCAATTTTTCGGCGCTACCCCCCACAGACGCAGGAGGCGTTTCCGAAGAAGCGATAAAAAAACTAAAAGAAATTAAAAAACTCGAGTTGGATATCCTGAAGGACATCGTGAAGCAGGACCCGACGCATGAGGACATCTACAAGAAATACCACTGCATCGCCAGTGACTACATTTCGCACGTCCCCAAAGGCAGCAATCCCAAGGAGACGAACCCAAATAATGACCCAAAAGAAAACAAAACGGAGGAACATAATTTGGAAAAAAAAGAGGAGAAATCAGAAAAAAGTTTCATAGAAAAAATTGTATCCTTTGTATCCATTTTTAGATACGATAACGTAAGCAGAATTTATTCTGAGAATGTCCAGAGAAGTTTTCCTACACCAAGGGACGAGACAGATAATGGGAATAATGCTGACGATGCCATATACAAGGAAGACAAAACTGAAATAGGCAAACAGAAAAACTCAAGCTCTTACGTGCAATTATCAGCATTAAGTTTAATGAAAAGGAATATGTTTTTGGGTGGCAAGGACAAATCTAGTGAACATTTCGAGGTGGGAAACTTGGGATCCTTTTACATGATTTTTGGGGCTCGTAATACTGATTATCCCTGGGCGTGCACGTGCGACCCTCTTCAGCTCATCGATTACAAGGAGAAGAAGAGAAACTACGTTTTGTGTAGCAACCAAGTGGATATGTCTATACAGAACGCCGATTTGTTTTGCAACCCCAAGAATTCATCTGGCTACTTTTACTTGTCCTACATTTTCATGTTTCTCATTGTGATCGTGTGCTTTTAAGGGCTGACGGAGAAGCGGGAAAAGAGGACTTCTGCTTGGAGAGGGCTTCTGCTAGGAGAGTACTTCTTCTAGGAGCAGACTCCTGGTAGCAGCGCACTTCTGGAAGAAACGCAGAAAAACGCAGCAAGCTTGAGAGTAGCAAGATGGTGTGTTCCACCCCGTGCCTCCTTTTCGCCTGCCTTTTCTTCCCCCTATGTGCGTGCGTCTGCACGCGCGCGTTCGCGCTATACATGTGCTACGTTTTTTTCCAGTTGTACACGCACGCCCCGACGGGGCCCCCAATTCGCTGCGTTGGACCCAATAAATAATTAAACAAAGAGAGGAAAAAAGGGCTAGCCAGGGGGAAGTGTACAAAATGACGCCAAAAAGGGGAACAATTTTCCTCTTCGACCTCGAGAAATGACAAGGGCGAGGCCACCACTGCTGTGGCGAAATGATGCCAACGTGGGGCGTGACTGCGCTGCGTCAGCGTTGTCAGAAGGGAATTTTTTCATAACGTGGTGTCAACGATGAGTTTTTTTTTTACCGTTCGTGGGTTTGTTAATTTTTCGTTTTTTTCGTTTTTCTCATTTTTCTCATTTTTTTCGCTCTTTTTGCATTTTTTGGGTGGAAGAATAATGAATTAGGGAAGAAATGCGGTCGCGCGAGACACAGCATGGAGGGACACGGGTGCCCAATTTTTCACGTAAAGAAAAGGCGACCCAAAAGGAATGGAAGCGGTGTGCGCGCCGAGCAGCCACGCCTTCATATTTCCGCGCGAATGGTCCTTTTCAGCAGGGGATAACCGCTTCGTTAATCGCTTCGTTCTCCGCTGAAGCGAGAAGGTGCCTCACCCCTCGCACGGCGCGGTGCTGCGCTGCGGCTAGCGGACCTTCAGTATCCCCGCGGCGATCAACTTCTGCAGACCGTTAAAAATCTTGGGGTCCTTTATATACTCCGAAATGGAATTCGGGTTTTCGTTGAGCCTCTGGAGGATGATCTGGAACTGAGGGTCGGAAATGATCTGCTGGATTTCAGGGTCGGCCATGGATTTCTTGAATTGCTCTTCATCTACCTTTTCGGATTTGGACATTTCGTCAATTTTGTACACACATCTTTGGTACCCTTCGAGGCATTCCTTATTGTTGGGGTCAAGCTCCAATCCTTTATTGTAGGCCTGCAAAGCTTTGTAGTAATCCTTCATAAAGAAGTGGAGGTTTCCCTTTCTGCTGTAGGCCTTGACAAAATTGGGATCCAGTTCGAGGGCCTTCATTACGTCTTCCAAGGCCGATGGATACTCTATCAGCTTCGTCAGTGCAGCAGCTCTATTGGAATACAACTTGGCGTCATTTGGATTTCTCCTAATAGCTTCATCATATTCCTTTTTAGCATTGGGGTAGTCATTATTTTTAAAGTATTCATTCCCTTTATTTTTGTGTTCTTCGGCTTTTTCGGGATCGATATAGGCTTCCCTTTCTTCTTTTTCTTTTTTCCTTTCCAGTTCTTTTAGGGCGTTTCTCGTAGCTCTGTTGTTATCTTCAACGAGCGACTTTCTATAAGCCTCGATAGCTTTATCGTAATTCTTCATGTTGGCATAGCTGATGGCTAGTCGATTATACACCTTTGCTACTTGAGCAAAATCGGCCTTAAAATTGTACCTATTTTCTATAGCGTACAGACAGGTTTCGATGGCTTTATCGAGTTGTTTCATCTCCATATATACTGCCGCTTTGTTATAATAGTACATAATATCATTTGGGTTTATCTTAATAGCTTCATCGTATTCTTGCAGAGCTTCTTCAAATTTTTTCTGTTTGTAAAATTCATTTCCTTTCTGTTTATGTTCATCACCTTGTATTTCTTCTGGTGATCGATTTTTTTTTTTCCTTTCTTCTTCTTCCTTCTCTTGTTGTTTTTTTTTTTTCCTTTCTTCTTCTTCTATTCTTCTCTGCCTTTCTTCATTATATGCCGAGTCTTCATTAAATTTTATGCCAAAAAATTTCTCCACTCCTTCGCTTATCTTCTTATCGCAGGAGGAGAGTATGTATCGAATGTTCATTGGATTTGCATTGATGGCCTTTATGGTGTTTAAAAGTTCATTTGGGTAATTTGCATTTTCTTCCTTGTACGATTTTAAGTTGGCGTCATTTTGAATAATCGTATTTATGTGATTAATGTATTCCATGTTTTCTGCCAGCTTTTCCTTCCTCACATTTTCTAGGGCATCTTTTAAGGATTTGTTATTTGGGTCTATTTGGAGTCCTTCGAGATATGTCTTTTCCGCGTTGTCAAGTTGCCTCAGTCCATGTTCTGCACACCCTTTCCTTATGTATCCTTTTGGCCAATCTTTCTTTAAACTTATGCACTTGTTTGCGCTCTCCAGGGCTTCATAGAACCTCCCCAGACTTGCGTACGCCCCCGACAGGTTGGAGTGTAGCACATGGTCCTGTGGGTCGTTCTTAATTGCGTTCGTAAAGTGAGTCACGGCTTCGTCAAACTTCCCTTCCTGGAAGCACTTGTTTCCGATTTCCTTCAGGCGCAGCGCCTCTTCCTTGTTGACCATTTTTGGGGGGCTTAACCGGGTATACAAATGTAGGTAATAAATATATATGTGTTCTCTATCGGGGGGTGTTCTCGGAGAGGGGATCCGGGCTGCTACACGGGTGTCCCTTTTTCCTTTGCCTATTTCACGTGGTACGGCTACCCTTGCGGCTATTCTTGCGGCTATTCTTGCGGCTATTCTTGCGGCAACTCCACGTTGTTCGTTTCCTCTCTTATCTTGGGCAACCCTCTTGTAGCGATGCGTATGGATTTTCCCTGTGGGGGTGGTGGCTCAAAAGTTCTTAATAGGAACGAGTAGGGATGCTGCTTCGGGAGCTCATTCGTACATCACATCGGCTTCTACAACGATGTTGCGATTTTTTTTTTATTTCTTCCCACAGCTGCTTATTTCTGATGTGCTTCTTTTTTTTTATTTTTTTTTTCGCTCTCTGTTTGGTGCTTGCACGATAAAGGTAAACGATGGGTTTGATCGCAAGTTGTACACGCGGGTGTTTTTTTTTAATTTTTTCCTGAGAATTTGCATCCCATGTGGCAGTTCGTCACGAACACGTTTTGCCGATTTGCTCCTATGCTGCTTCGTTGGCGCGCCGTTTTGCTGTTTTTCTCTTTTCACTGCTGGGGCTGGGGCTCTTTCGGTGGGGGACTGCTTAAATTTTTAAGTAACGTTGCTTCTTCCATTGCGCTTTGTCACGTGGATCTCTTGCGCAGTGCAGCTACGCGGGAGTGCGTATTTACAAATGTATATATGCATGCAAGTGGGGAAGTGAGCCTGCAGATGTTCGCCTGGAAATCTAAATGTACGCTACATATTATATATGTACTGCTTATAGGTACTCTGCATATGAATGTATGCCCCGTGCCGCCCGGGGAGGGTGCATCACCCAAACGATCAGTTCTCCTGTACGTTTCCGCAGCCAACCCAGCCCTCATATTTATTTTTTCCCTACAGTGCGGAAGTGGCTGGCAGATGCTACTCATAAATTTGATTCCGTACCACGCAATGCTTAACAATCTGCATGCTTTTTTTTTTTTTTTTAACAAGATTTTTCGTTCCAACAAATCGCCCACTTGAAAGCAATCGATAGGAAGGTTGCGCTGTAATCACATCCAGATACGAAAAATTGGAAGGGAGAGGAATCAACATAGCGCAGTCCCCACACAAGTGGTTATCCATTTGGGGGAGGCCTTTTTTATGTGCATATAATTTATACCTACACAACATACATGCGTAAGTAACATATTATGTGTGGAGTTTTTGCCCCGTATGCCCCTTTTTTTTCCTTCCACAAAATTATTACGCGAATAATTTTCTTGTGCGTATGCATCATATGTTGTGGATGACTATTATACGGCCTTTACCGCTTGCATTTATTTACCAAGGGGAAGTTAAGGCGACAGAAGAAGCGTATGCACGTTCCATTACCTACCCCCATCCACACCCGTTCATCCATTTAGTTTTACAATACGAGGAATCACTTTATGTAGACAGCAAAATGGTGAAGAGCTACGTGTAGGGGAGCAGAACCAACGCTGTTAGAAGAGGAGTCAACAACAAGAGCATACCAAATTTGAGAGGCTAAGTGCCTACTTATTTTGTGTCCCCCCCCTTTGTTTCTTCCAATTGTGCACAAGGCGAAGCTGCCACGTGGGGGAAACACGAAATGGATAAAATGGTTACTCATCTGTTCATCCCTTTTTTTCATAAAAACAAAGCGAGTGCGCATTCCTTATATGTATCAGCCAACCTTCTCTCGTGTTAATTCGTTCAAAGGACTGCCAAGAGACCGCTTCTGCAAGTTGTTTTGTCGCCCTCCTTAAGGGGGCGAAATTCAGGGAAATTTTTTCTTTTTTCATTTATTTGCAGCATTTACGAAACGTAAAAGAATTTCCCTCCACAGTGGTGAATCGCTTACATGTATCGCGGTGGAATGTTCGATATTCCCAAAATCGTTTCCTTCTCCAATGACGCATTTTTCGCCCCTTTGAAGAGGCACATAATTTGTTTAAAAGGATGATCAATGAGCCGTTTCTTTTTCCTCCATTTTGTTTTTCATCAGTTTGGGCGGAACAGTTTTCACGTCGCATTTCTGTGCGTGGGAAAATTTGATTATTTTACCCCCCATCGTGGATATTTCCTTTTGGATCGTTGCCTTTGAAAAAGCTGCGCGTCCGCCCATGGCCCAATTAAACGGGTGTACCATGCTAGACAGCGGATATGTTACCGTGACACAAAATAGAGTAACAAACGTCAGCGGTCGTGAAGCGTGGCACATTGGTCCAGCGCGAGCTGAGAAGTTCAAATCTGCGTAAAAAAAAAGAGCACAATTTTGTGTATGGCACTGTAACGGAATAGTAGTATAGTAGCATAGCAGCAGGGCATCATAACTTCGTGACTGTGTAGAAAAATCGCTATTCTGCAAATTCGCACAGTTGGTTTTAACAAACACCGAAGCTAGTACCACAGATACTACAAATCCCTCCTGTCGCCTAGGTGCAAGAAGGGGAAACCCTCCTCAAATTAATTGCGCAGAAAGAGGAAAGTCTGACAGAAATTCCGCCCTTAAAAGAGTAATTTAAAAGCATTAAGCTAAATGTTAAGGTAACCCCTAGTTTGCTCACACATAGTAACAGGCGATACGCTATGGCAGTGTGAAGTTACGGGAAAATGTTGGCACATGGGGACGGCCGTTGGCTAGGAAAGGGAATTCTTACCAGGGGGAATTTTAAATGTGCACAGAAAGGCAAATTTGAGTAAAAATAAAAGGTGTGTTTACATGGTTCGCGTTTGCGCAGTGAACAGGAGGACATTCATACGCATTACACATTTTTGTACATGGCGCTTTTTAAATCGCTTTTTGTGTTCGTCCCATGTTTTTTATTTTTTTTTTTTTTCCCCTTAATTGGCTCCTCTTTTCCTTCCTTTCGCTTTCCTTTCTTTCTTTACGTTCAATATTTTCGAACAATTTTGTACTTGAAAAAAAAAAAAAAAAGCAAAGAAAAAAATAAAAGCATATCGATGAAGTTAAACAAATTCCCTGCCCACATTAAAAAAAAAAAAAAAGTATACAATACTTCTTTAGCGGAAGCTAAATATCAACACCATAATCGAAATATCAATTTTTGGAAAAATAAAAAAATTCCCCTTTCTTTTTTATGCGTTAAACTCCAACTAAAGGAGGGAAAAAGGAACAGAGGATAAAAAATTTCTGCACGAATTTTCTGCATAGCCGAATAGCACAATGGCAGACAAGTTAACGGAGGAGCAAATTTCCGAATTCAAGGAGGCCTTCAGCTTGTTCGACAAGGATGGCGATGGAAGTAAACATAGAAAATACGCGAGCGAATTTAACATGCGAACATACACATAGGAAAATGCAATTGCGAAAGGGCAAGTGCGAGAGTGCCCAAACGTAGAGACTACCGAACCGGCCCTAGACAATTCCACTCCCAGGTGGCGGCGCATGCGAGTTGGTTTGTGCTGTTTGCCCCTACGGTCTGCTCCTGCTTCGTGGTTCCCTTTTACATCCAATAACACGCATATGAAAGACGCATAAGACATTCGCAAAGGACACATGACACGTGTTCCGCGTTGCTGCCAAGCACACACATTCACCTACACGCGAAAGAACGGTTCAGACGTCCAAAATCGTTTTAATTATTGACTAATGTGGAAAATTGAACTATGAGCTGCTAATGAACTTTCGTTCACAGATTAAAAATGAAAAAAACGAACACAAGTCGAGCGTCCGTGTTGTGTCAAAATGTGTAGTCAGCTAGCCAAAATAGAAAAAAAAAAAAAATATATTACCCGTTCATGTATTTTTATTTTATTATTATTATTTTTCTTTTTTTCCCTTCCCCCCTAATAGCTATAACAACCAAAGAATTGGGGACAGTGATGAGATCACTGGGGCAAAACCCAACCGAAGCCGAATTGCAAGATATGATAAACGAAATAGACACAGACGGGAATGGAACCATTGATTTCCCCGAGTTCTTAACCCTGATGGCGAGAAAAATGAAAGATACGGACACAGAAGAGGAACTAATTGAGGCGTTCAGAGTTTTCGACAGAGACGGGGACGGATACATAAGTGCAGATGAGCTAAGACACGTGATGACCAACTTGGGGGAAAAGCTAACGAATGAGGAAGTGGACGAAATGATACGAGAGGCGGACATTGACGGGGATGGCCAAATCAATTACGAGGAGTTCGTCAAAATGATGATAGCCAAGTAGCTGGTTATCCATGTGTGTGTATGTATGTGCGAGAGGGTGTGTATTCGCACATGTGTCTGTTTCTTCATATCTCCATTCGCATGCTTATGCGGACGTGTTGATGTTGTTGCACACAGGTGCCAAAATCTGAGTGCCTCTGTGTGTGTGTGTACTTACGTATGTGTGTGCATGTCTGCGCACCCGCCCACCCCCTTTATATTCATCAGAAGTTTTTCATTAATTTTAACGCGAACCAAATTTTCAACTTTTATTTTGTTTTACCTGAAGTAATTCTAAATCTTCGCTGGAAGGAGAAGCACGGAGGGAGGGGGATAGCGGCAGGCTTTCTGTAGGGTTTGCCACAAACTGGTACAGCGCCGTAGTGGCTATGCCGTAGCGGCTGTCGGCAACGCGTGGTTCTATCAAGGGGGAGTTTCTTGGGGGGAAATCGTGCCAACCCACCTTTTGTGTGTAGAGGCCGCATGCCCCCGCCCCCCTTGAGGCACTGAGGGCAGCAAAATTGAATTGAATTAAATTGAATTAAACTAGCCGAGGGGATTTTCCAGAAAATGAAGGGAAGTTTTCACCAAATGGCACAAGGACACAAATGTAACGCAAACAAACTGTTATTAAAACGTTCGTATCGTTCGAAGGAACGAAAAAGGGGGAAAGGGGCGAATGCAAAAAAATGCTGCGCGGCGGGGGGAAATGACAAGTACGCGCATTATAAAGGGGATCATTTGACAATGTGGCACGTCCGCTGCGACGTTTTTAACCTTTGGCAATGTTCATTTGGGATGGGGCAGGCTGGGCGAACGGCATACGCATCATTTTTTGCTCTAGTCGCTTCCACCAATTTGCCCAAATTTTCACCTACCCTCAGCCCACCGCTCAACCTACAGGAAAAGCCGACGCTTTCTCCTAACCCAGTTGGTGCCGCTCGACGAACCAGCTGGTGTAACCCAGAAAATTACCACTTCTTATCTGCGTTCGAATTTCTCGAAAGAACGAGTTGTACATGTACAGATTGTGGTAGGACAAAACGACATTTGCGGTGAGCTCTTGGCACTTGAGCAAATGGTGTATATACGACTTCGTTTCATTTCTAGGCGAATTATCCGTTATGGGGGAATAATCCAGAGCATATTTTGCATCATTTAAGTCTATAATGAAGATGTCTTTATTGTCAAAATTGATATGGTTGATATCGTGCAGTTTGTTTTTGCAATTTTCCTGCAGTGTCTCCATTTTTATGTGCATATTTATAGCCTTTCCATTTCTTGCCAGTTCGTAGGGGAAGTTCGATTCGACGATGTCTATTCCGTGATAAACGGAGTGTAAAATTTCGATGGGGGTGCCTACACTTAGTTGTATTAGCTTCAACTTGTCTGTCGGTAGGGCCGCTAAAATGCTATTCAAATGGCAGGTTCTCTCTTCATTCGATTCGTCGTAACCAATCCCACTTAGCATATACCCCCCAATGACGGTGTCGTACTTATTCAGCATTTCCTCCAGCGTGCCTGTGTCCAAATGGATAGTGGACGGCACGGTCACAATACAGACGGAGTCTCCCCCGAGTTGGTTATCCTTGACACTTTTTATTTTTTTTAAAAATTCCTCCATTAGTGTGATTATTCGTATTTTTCTCTTCTTTCCCACCTCTTCATTTGTTTTTATCTCCTCCGATGGAATGCAGAAAATGTCTGGCTCGAAGATATGGACACATCTGCAAAAGTCGTCTATGGAAAATATGACCGTGTGGTTATTCTGCTTCATCGTTATGTTTTTGTTAATATTTATGGAAAAATTATTTGTCAAAATATTTCTCACGTTCATATATCTGTAGCTGTTTTCAAAGTCGGAGAAGCTGTGAAGGTACGACTTGCTCATTTTTCCTCCATGTCTTGAAAAATAATATTCTTTCGCCTTTGTATATATATCCAAGTTTTTGTATACCTCCTGTAGTGGGCAGTTCAGGATAAATTTCTTCTTCTCTATCTTTCGCAGTAACTCCAAGTTGATATATTCTGGTTGTATGTCATTGGTCAGGATGGTCGTGGCTGGCGTTTCGATGTCCTTTATTCTTTTCACCCGGTATTGGGGAGGCTCCTTCATTTTGCCAATTTCAAAGGGGGGTGACGCTGTTATATATAATGCATGGGTATATACCCGAAGAAGTCGCTGCCAACTATCCCGTCCGCTGACCAAATTGACCGATTCACAAAAAGAACAGGCGAATATCTCCCCACAGCTGTATCCTTATGTGTGCTGGTTTGAGCTCTCAAGGGGGGGAATGCCTCCTGACAATTCTGGCAAACTACAAACGGGGAGAGGATTATCGTTTCCGCTGGCTGCCCTGAGTAAAGAAATTTTAAAAGAAAAAAAAATAAATATATGGCAAAAGGAAATGGCAACAATACGGAGGGATAGCATGTCGAGTGCACCTCCCCCCGGCACGATAACAACAGTTTCCCCAAAACAAAATTGTCAAAATGGGAAGAATGATTTCGCTCTGCATCGGACTTTATGGCACTATCGCTGCAACACCAAGCGGGTCTCACAGGACGACAACCTTTTCAGCCGAACCCCGCAAGTGAGAAAAAAAAAAGGGAACGCATCTCCATGTAATGCGAACTTGTAACAAGTATATAAGCACAACGCATCCTTTTGTTAGCCTCTCTCTTGAGCCCCCTTTTTTCCGTCACCTTTTTCTGTGCGGCTTTAACATGGGTGGTAAAGTAAAACAACCTCGACAACTCCCACCCTAGTGAACACCTAATGTAGCACTCACGTAACTACGATTGACGCATATGGCTAGTCCCTTTGATCATAGAAGTCGCAACAACACTCGTTTCTGTATAGACCTCTCTTCCCCAAATGAACGAAATAGTAATCACCGATTTGAGTTATAATTACTACAATCGAGTAGGAAACAGGAGGACGTCGGCACTGGAAAATGTGAATTTGTCGTTCGGCCGAGGCATGCGAGTTGTCGTTTGTGGAAAAAACGGAGCGGGGAAGAGCACCCTATTGAGCATCATAGCAGGGAGGAAGGTAGGACTGCGGCAACGGTCTCGCCGCGCACGTAGAGGTCTACACAGGTCCACACGGGTGCATATAGGGATATATATATGTACGTATGTATATATGTGTGCACACGCAGGTCCCCCTCCCCCCTTTCACAGCTCGTAAGGGAGGAATCCGTTTTGGTCTTCAACAAACCCGCGTTTCATGACACCACGCTGTCAAGAAGAATCGGCTTCGTCGGGGAGTGGTGGAGCGACGGTATGAGGAAAGACGAAAGAAGCACCTATTCCTATTATTCAGGAGCGAGATATTCCAAAAGGGACCCTCCCCCCCAAATGGGCACTCCCCGCATTTGTTAAATCAATTGGAGGTTATTTCGAGAAAGACTTCACATTGCGCTCTGTTTTCCCACCCCATTCACAGACTACGCCATGAACATCACGGTGAAGGACTTCTTCGCAAAGTACAAAGACTCGAAGAGGTACAGGAAGCTGCTAAAACTGTTTGAAATCAGAGAAGAAAAACTTATATCTTCCGCCTCAAAGGGGGAAAAGAAAAAAATTCAAATTCTTTCCAACTTGGTAACGAGAAAGGACGTGTACATTTTCGATGAAGCAACCGAGTCGCTGGACCTGATATCTCGGAAGCTCTTGCTGGAGTAGGAACAGTCGGGTCTGTCCGCCCGTGCATTTCGATACATGAGGAGTTATCCCACCCTCCCTCCTAGATGCTTCCCCTAAAGGGGGAAAAAACGCACACTCCAACGGAGACATGTACCAACCTATGGTGAACTCTCCCCCCCGCCAACCCATGCGAACGACCATATTCATTGTGCAGGTTCTTAAAGAAGGAATGCATAAAGCACAACTGCATCATCATTTATTCGACCCACATTTTCGATTATATGGAGAAATGGTGTAGCCATATTTTATATCTGTCCAAAGGCTCAGTTGCTTTTTTTTCCAACATAGGAGATGTAACGAGGTAAATGTCCGTGGGAAAAAGAGGAAAAGGGGGAAATAAAGAGGGAAAGAAACAGGGAAAGAAGGAGGGAAAGAAAGGTGTGACCCCTTCCGAACTGCGTCACAACGGAGATCCCCTTCTGTTGACACTCTGCATGGAACGTTTAACATGAACACTGTTGCGGAGATTTGCCAAATACTGCGCATTGCATCCTGCGTGCCAATTTGTGTCCCCATTGACTGATCGGTTGGCCCCTCCCCTCCCCGTTGCAGCTCCAAGGACTACACCTCCCTAGCGGATTATATTTTCGACCATATGATGGATGAGACGAGTGAAGAGCAGCCAATGAAAACCATGGAAGGTACGCCCCTTTAAGCTGCGTCCCCTTTGTGGATGTCTGCACAACGTGTATGTGTCATGTGGTGTGACCCTCTTTCTTTAAGTGTTAAAATCTTGCATAAAAATGCGAATTTAAAAATATCGCTTTTGTTATCGCAGATTTGTTCCTAGCAGATTCGGAATAAATGCGTGATTTTCTTCAGCAAAAATAGAATCGTTCTACGAGGACCAAATGAGACGGAGCAGCGCAACACAGAAATGCCACCCTTGATGAAGTACACCACAAGAACGGTTAGCGTAACTGAGTACACTGCGCAAAAAAAAGGAAAACTCTAATTCATCAATTTTGGGTGGATAAATGGAGACGTACAGAAAGGGGCGATCAAATTGGGGTCCCTCCCCCCCCCACACCTTGGAAGATAACAACGTTTTGAGAATTGTCACCCAACTTTGCTGCGTGTGAGTACCATTACACGTTCGTGCTTCTGTTTTATCTCTAGGTTTGCCCTTTCTTCGTGTCCACAACGTTGAACGGGCGAAGCACCGTCGGGTTAACTTAAAAAAAAGGTGCGCATAAGCAATTGCAGCAAATCCGTGTCCATTTCCGACAAAGAAAATGACTCGCTCGTTTGCAAAAGGAAAAACAAATCCACTGGATCTGTCTTCAACGTGACACACACGAAAAAAAACAAAAAAAGGTTTGCGAAATTGTAGAGCTCCAATGTGTGTATTTTCTCGACGGAGTTAACATCGTACACACTTTTTTCATTGCCCAAAATGAAAAAAAAAAATTTTTTTTTATCTGTCGAATTGGCTTGCTGATGAATTTTCACCTGAATGTTCATAAAAAAAAAAAAGAAAAAATGAGCAAAACTTTTCATCTTATTTTTGTACATCTTCATTTTGCTATGTTTACAGAAGTGGCTCCACATGGGGCTACCTCTCCCCGTAAGTTTGTTAAGATGCCTATAAAATTCATTTTTTGTGTGTTTGTTTTTCTTATAAAAGAGTTTTTTTTTTAAATACAAAGTGGGAATATGCGTGATGTTTCTCTTCCTCTGGTTATAAATAGAAATTAGCTGTTGATTCATCTTGGGGGGAAAAACAAAAACTGGGCCTTCTCCGAAGTGGGGCAAATCGATAAACTCTTTTGCTTCCCTGTCCATGTGAGCAATAAGGTAAACATTGCCCACCTTCAGTACGTTATGTGTGGCCAGCCCGTGGAGAAGCATTTTGGCATTCCGCACAGATTGCATATTTCGAACGGAATGCACATTTTGAATAGATTGCACCCTTTGGAAGGGGCGTCGACTAGCACATGATGGGTAACGCACGTTGAGAGGCAGCTCTGTGTACTTTCCGTTCTTCACAACGATATAAGAGACGAAGTTATGTTTGTCACTGGCTCGAATTTCATTTCCTTCCTGAGAATTTGTAACGAGATGGGCATGCGACTCCAAAGTGTGGAGTGGGTAACTCCCGTTCCTTTTTACTACCACCTGTTGCGGGGGAAACCGTAGAATATTCGTCCCTCGCGTTGGGAAGACAATGTCCTCATTGCGCATATGAGGTTTTTCCCCTGGAAAGACATTATTCACGCTTGTCCCCTCCACCCATTTTAGCAATTCGCTATGCCTCTTTAACTTTGCGTCATAATAAAGATAGAGCTGAACACAGTGTGCATATATTTCGTCGATGGATTTCCTCTTCCTCACGTCAAACTGGAAAAAAAAATGGAAAAATTTTTTAATTTTCTTCAAATTCTTGTCAATTTTTTTGTTAATCATTTTATCGAGTAGGTCTTTCGTCTGATCTATCTTTATGTACAAAAAGATGTTGCACTCATTTGTTAATGCTTCATTTGTAATCATCTCGAAAAGTAGAAAGCCAAGTAACCACACGTCGCTTTTTTGGATGTCTCTTCTTCTCCTGTGAAAGTTTCGCCTCTTCAACAGCTTCTTTTTTAGCAGTCTCTTCATTTCGTCAATCTGTTTGCAATATCGAAATGGGGACTCCTTCCGAATGGTCAATCTCTGGGGGTCGCTTCTTCCCACATGGTTATGACTTTTTTTATTCTTCTTCAGGACGATAATGGCTTGGCTGCTTCCCATTGGGACAACAATTTTAAAGTTCGCTGAATTGGCTGTAATTCGATTGTGGGCTCCTTCTCTGCTCAGCCACTTTGTTGCTAAACCCGCAGTTCTGCTGCGGAATATGTGGTTATCAGTGGCTGTGTCCCCTCTCCTTTTCTCCTTCCGCGTACCCATTTTCATCAGCTCGGGCGCAGCCATCATTTCGTTTCCCCTGCATGTTCGAAAAAATAGGAAATCCTTATTGCTGAAAAAGGCTTTACTTTCTCCAAAGTCGTTAATGACGATGGATGGAAGGTTAGGAACTTCACCCATACTGGGGACATGTTTCCTTTGGACAGCTGTAGCATAACAGTGAGAAGTGGGCACGAAGCTCATTCTGTCCAGATTGATCCCCCCTGTTGTGTTATTCTTCATTGGGTTTAAATTTTCTTCTGTGCTTCCACTTTTCGCCCGTCTCTCCATTTTTGTTGTTTTTATTTTTTTGCATGAATGGGTGAGGTAACTCATCTGGGGTGCAAAAAAGGAGGAAGACGGGTTGTTTCCCATTTGGAGAGGATTTTCTCCCTTCTTGTGATGTCCATTCCGACGACGTGGGGATGCATCAAACGGAGCTTTCCCATTTAATGGTGACACAGCAGATCTGTCATAATTTATCAAAATGTTACTTGAGTTAATGTCAAAATGGATTATCTGTCTTCTATGTATGCGCATAACGGTTTGCACAATTCGTCCGAACAACCTCAAAACAGACGTCACGTGTTGTAACTGGGTTACCCTGATACGGATGCTCTTTCTCAACATGGCATAATATAATGATAAATTCATTTTTGTGGATTTTCCTTCTCTGTATTGTCCCTTCCATTGGGGCATTTCATTTGTTATTTTTTTTAAAATTTTTTCTTTCCTGAACAGTAAATGTCCATTTCTGTCCATTCCCTGGAGGCGCCCAAAGGGCAACACATTTTCACGAACAATTCTTTCTCTTCTTAGCAAGTAATATTCGTGTAAATAATTTATATAATTTTTTAAATTGTCATCATAATGCTGCATTAGTATGTAATAAGTGAAGGTCCTACAATGGCCACTTTTTTTAACCCCGTATTGGTACATTTGGCATATGCTGCCATGCACATGTTTAAATGTTCGGAGGCATTTTATTTCATCGAAGATGTTTTTAAAAGCGTAATTTTCGTTGACATGCTTCTGTATCTTTATCAACTTTATAATGAATGCTTTATGTGGGAAAATTGAATGCGAACATAAGTGTACCGTTCCATTCCCGTCTTCATTTATTTTCCTCAGAAAATGCAAATGCTTCATATCGCTAACCACAGCAAGGTTGTACAGCATCTGCAGTGGGGCGTTACCCTGTATGAATTTTTTTACTCGGCGAAGAAGCTTTTGTCCATTCTGTTGGCTCAAATGAAGCTGCAGCACCTTCATGATCGGTATGTCTTCTGCGTTTATAAGTTCGTCAAGGGGGGCGTACTTGCGGGGAATTTTGGGAAAACTGAACGTCTTCCCCCTCGCGAGGCCGATGTGGTGGTAAAATCTGCCTAGAACGTGTTCATTCTGACCGTAATAATTCTCATTGAAGTAGAAGCAGTTCAGGTCCTTCCTACTGTAGGACGTGCAGAGGGAAAAGATCAGGAGGATTGTCCACGTGGAAACATCGATATTTTTGAGGGCATTCCCAATCGGTGCAACTTTCGCCCATTTGTCTTCCCCTGGACAATCTGACCCATATCTCGCTACCGAATCGGTTTCTTCCCTCGACGAGTGTGCCTTTCCATTAGTTCTGCGCGCCGAATTTACATAACAATCTTGGTGATCATGACGTGTCTCTGAGGACAGCGAGGTGCATAATTCGTTGGTCTGCTCCTCCAAAATGGGGGACTTCTTCTGGATGAAGTACCTTGGGGAGCGGTTCTGAAGACGATTTAATGCAAGGGGGCGAACAAAAATTTCTTTCCCCACCTTTCTACTTCCTACACTATTAGGGTTTCCTGACGGGGGGCTCAAAATGCAGAGGTGGTTATCTTCTTTATTTGTTTCCCTCCCACTGGTGTTACTTTTGCTCCCTATACGAAGAGATTGTTCCTCCCCTTGCTTTCGCATGTCAACTGCTTTGGGTGAGACGCCGTCGGAATGGTCACCGCTGCCATTTTCTCCGAGACAGTGCAGGATGAATTCCAAAATTCTCACCTTGTAAAAGTAAAACTGCAAAAGGAAATTCTTCTGCTCCGATAGGGAAAACAAAATTTTTAAAAATATCGTCAAGAAGGGGGTGGCCCCTTGGGACCTTTTTGCACAACACATGATGGTGAAAAGCAGAAAGTACTTCTTCCCCATATGTATGTAAAACTTGTTTTTTATTTTTCCAAATTTTTCTTTAAAATGGGACAACCATGTCGCTTTTCCTTTTTCTCGAAATGATTCCTCCCCATTGGGAAATGAGAAACAGTGTCTCTTCTGGAGGGGCACCATTTTTTCGCCTTTGAAAATGTGACCCCTTTCGATATACCTCAGGAAGTGCAAATACATCTTATAATATTTTCGAAGCCAAATCCGTTTGCTCCTCCCCTGGTGCAGAATTTGGTGAGCAATAGGCTCTGCCCACTTGAGGGGACATCGACTAGGGGGCCTCCCCTCCCCAGTCTCATCACCATGTATGAGGAGTTCTTCAAAGTGGGAAAAAAACTTCTTTTTTAAAAATATGCACAGAATTTGCTCCTCCACCAGGTGTGCCACTCGCTCGAGATTTACCTCACAATTTGTGCCATATGTGCAATCTGTGCGATCTGTGCAATTTGCCCCACCTGCGCAATCTTCATTTTTATTTTTTCCCAAATGGGGGTTGCCCCTCTTCTGATGACTCCTGTTTATGATTCTTAAGAGCGTTTCAAGGAGGTAGACAAGAACAGGTTTTACCTCCTTCACGTGATGTCCATTCTTCCAAAGTGGCACAAATGGAACGTCAGAACTGCTGGAAAGTTTCCATATGAGCGAGATAAAGAGGCTTTGGTAGTATTCCCCTTCACCCTTTTTGGTAATCACCACGTCTGTTGCGAGTGGGAGTTTCATCCCTGTCTCGATTGGCACTCCATTCTGCTTTCCCCTTTTGTTGGATGTGCCTCCCCTGTTGATAATTGCAATTTTTAGCAGAATATACCTCTTTTTGACGTCCCTCCTGTATTTGCGCATGGCGTGAAAAAGCAAATAAACATACGAGGTGAACACTCGCAGGAAGAGGTATACAAAGGAGTGAAGCTTCTCGGGGGAAAAGTAACTTCCAATCTGTGATGGGTACTTCTTTCCTAAGCGGTTCCCACCTGGTTTGTGCTGCTTTCCTGTAGAGTTCCCTCTTCTACGCTGAACTGTTAGAGCAGCAGGTGTCTTGGAACCCATGCCCCGCGGTCGCAACAGGTGCAGTACTGCTAGAAAGGTCTCCCCGTACGTATGCGTGAAACATTTCATCGTCTGCATCCATTTCGTGATTACTTCAAATTTTTCCCCTTCGATGAGAAGCACTACCTGTTTAGCCCTCTCGCAGAGGGTTATAAGGGACGTGTTTCCCCTTATCAGGTGGGTTATCTGTTCGTTGGGGCTGAGTTTCCCCCCCGTTGGCCTCTTAAAATGGGACACAAGCGATGCATGTACAGTAGTCCCACTTACACCTTTTAGTAGCCCTTTGTGGGAGGCACCCCACTCGTTGATGTGCCAACCGTTTAATCCCTTGAGTGTCATTTTTCTCCTCATGAATGTTGGACCGTTTTCCTTCCAACAGGGTATCGGATCAAGATCCCCCCTTCGTGTGAAAAGAAAATAGTTAAGGTGATTTTTCTTCTCTTCATCGTGTTGTCTACTCTGCATGACTTCTTTATGCCTATTTATCATTTGGAGTACCACCCTTTGGTAGTGGCAGCACTTTTTAAGAAGCTCCATTTCGGGGTAGAAATCCTCCTGATTTGTGTCCTCCTTTGAGCTGACTGGGTGCATTGTGTAGTTGTTGCGTCTAGCGCTAAACCTTCTCGCGGTGTTTCGCATATGAGCGTCTCCAGTTTTGATACGTCTGTTGCACTTATTACAGTAATCTGCTTTCTGCTTCTTACAAACCAACTGAGGTGGTTGTCTTCCCATATGTTTGCCTAAGATAGCTCTGATCAGCACGCTGGAAAATTTGTTGATGTGTCTCCTTCGATGAGTGGTGTTCCCCCCCTGGATGCTGCTCAATGGAGTGGAGTTACTACCTTCACCTCCTCTGCTATTCCACTGCTTAGCCATTTGGTCCCCTTCACGTGGATGTGGCACCCCTTGAGGATGCTTCATAAACTGGCAGCTCACTATATTTGCGAACTTTTTAGATGCCTCTCTTTTGAATGTCTCTCCTTGGAGAGAACTGAGGAAGTGGGCCATGACCTTCCCGCCAGTCCTATACTTGAGAGTCATGCCATTCGTTCGATTTATAAATTGTGTAACACGCGAATGAAAAGATCTGCACAGAACGAAATGCCGTTTTCGAGATGGACGGATGAGGGTGTAGGTGTGGCTACTTCCTATTGTCTCTGCCTTTCCAGGGGGGGAATTCCTTCTCGGGTCATCAAAAGGGGTTACCACTGCTTTGAAGTGTGCATCTTTTCCCTTTTTTTCAAGCCACTCTTCCTGAAGCTGGGGGGCGGGGCTATACTTGGCCAGGTAGAAAAGGAGGCGCGCATCTACACGCTGGGTAAAATTCCCCCACAGGTTATCCCCCCACAGGTTATCCCCCCACAGGTTACCCTTTACGGGGTAGTGCTCGCCGTGGTGGCGCCCCCATCTGGTGCGCTGGCCGCGGGGATAAGATAGCCCCCGCCCGACAGTGCCATTCACATATGCGTAGACAATACTATACGTGCTTATCAAATGGGCCCTTATGAAGACATACCTTAGGGCGCTTCTTGAGAGTGCCTCCCTACGGTGGAGCGAACGCCACAAGTGGGTGCAGTACACACCGTTGTGCGTTCTCCCTTCTGTGCCCTTTCCCCGCTTGCATAGATTGTTACTGACAACGCGGAAGAGCGAGCCAAGGTACTTAAGAATGAAGCCATTTAAGAAGCGAGTCAAAACGTTGGCCAAGTTTCTTCCATTCCGGTGAATAACGATGTATACGACGAGAGTTACATATAGGTGTTTGTTCAGGTGGTGTATTTTTCCCCCCCTTTTGAGGGGGTACCTTTCTACAAAAGAAGTTACAATTTTTCGGAGCTGTGGAATGTCATTTTGTCTTATTTTTTTGTTCACACAAATGTGCTGCATCTTTTTATTCACGTATATTCCCTTCATCTTTTTTGCAAGCGGGTGACGTTTTTCCTTGTAAGTGGGACGGAACGGGACGAGACTGTCCTGCCAACTGTCCACCGCACGGTTAACACAGAGACAGGAAGGTAAAACATCCCCCCGCAAATGATCTACCTCGTGCGCTACACTTCGTACCCCTGTGTGTGTATATATTCCTGTTCGAAGTTTCGCATTAAAAAAAAAAGGGTGGGAGGGGTGAAATACCAACAGTTGGATAATCCGTCGTCTTTACTATTTTCTGTGCAAATTTTGCCTTCTTGGCGGAGCTCCTCCCAGCTGATAAACTGCGCCATTTGCTTCGATGCGTCTCGTTCGCGGACCGTATCAACCATATGCGAATGGGCATGGAGAGGGGCACGTGCTTTTGTGTTTCCCGCGACTGCGGAAAGGGACCTCCTCAACAAAATACGGAGGACTCCTTTTCAAGTGATGGGCAACAAATCTTCAGCGCAGCAGAGATGGGGGAGGGGGCGGCGCAGGAGCAGCTAAACACAACCCACAGTGTACTTATTGCGAAGGGGCAATCCCCCCAAAGGGACGAATTTTTGAAGGCGTAAAGAAAAGGAGAAAGTCCCAAAAAAGGGAAGAAGTGCCAAAAATAAAGGAAAGACTCTCATTTAAACTTACACTCATTGTGCTAAAAAAATGTTTAATCAACTTCTTTTCAAATTAATTCTTCCATTTTGAGGGAGTTAAAGAAAAAAAAAAAGAGTGTACATTTCCGAAGCGTTGTTCCACCACCCTGTCACTGTTTTATAAAAAAGGAAAAGACGTAATTTTACACGACGAAGCATTTCATGTCCACTTTGTTGAGGTCCACCGAAAGAAATGGATTACCAAAAGGGGGAGAAGATGCACGAGAAAAAAATGAATCATACACCGGGAATAAACACTCAGGTGTCTGTATTTTGCTAAACATTTGTGTGTGTTTGTATCTTACGCCTTGGGAGTTATTTCTTCCTTTTTTTTTCTATTCTCCCTGCTCGGATGCCTTCTCCTTCAGTTAAAGCATAGGCACCCCTCAAAGATGGTTGTAACTGGGAGCGACACAAAATTCAGTATCGCCCCGAGGGGGGGTAGCACAGCCCGATAGCATGGCAGCAGTCTTTCCCACGGGGTGGATCATAAAACGAGTTTTTTCCTTTCACACCGCTTCTTTGGAGATCCACAGAGAAGGTAAGAAAAAAAAAAAAAAACTTCACCAATTGGATCCCTCAAGCGCTTACTTTCGCCATTGTTTTTTCACAAGATAAACTCGCCATCTCCTTTTGGAAAGTCTTCGTGTCGCTCCTTTTATGTTTATTTGTGTGTTTCCAAATGGGTGGCCTCTTTCGGCAATTAGCTGCTTCATTCTGATTTTTTTTGTTTTCTTCACATTCATGTTGATTTTTATTTTATTTACTTTTTTTTTTTTGTCAATTCGTCCTTTTAGTATATTCTCCTGCGCGCTTTTGCGAGGTAGTTTCACGAGGCAATTTTCCTGGGCGATTTTCCCCTCAGTTTTGTTCCCGCCGTTTATCCTTTTTGCACGTCCTGCCCCTCGCCATTTTTGTCTTTCCCCGTTTTTTATTAGTATGTATATATTTTCGCTCCTCCCCCCTTCACGCGCTTTAAAATTTGTAAGCATGTCCAAGGGAGCGTTCCTTTCTCTCCATTTGTAATTGCTGCATGTTTAAAGATGCCTTAATCCATCGTGACAATTGCACACGTGTGAGAAGCGCAGCAAGGGGAGGATCTCGTGAGGGGAGAATATCTGTCGCTGTACCTTCAAGAAAATGCTATACCACTTTATGCAAAATTGATAGTGGCAAGAAGACCCTCCCCTGTCTGCTTCCCACCGGGCAGTCATCCTTGCCTGTGTATGGGCGGGTCCACCCTTCAGGGAGTAGACAGTTGGGGAAAAAGAAGCGGAACAGGAAAAAACGCGGAAGAGAGAGAGAAAAAAAAGGAGCCCAAGAGGAAGCCTTTCGCCAGGAACTCACAACGCGGAAAGAGACGGCACCCAAAATGAACCACCGCAGGAAGGGGAAACGAAAATACAAACTCAACTCCATAGACATAGAACTGGAGGCCTTCATCTTTGGGTGCTTCTTCTACACGTGGAATAAAATCTTCACCGAAAATGTGAGGAAGAAGAAGAAGGGAAACAAAAGGAGCACCAGCGGAGTAAATAAGCTCAGCTTCAGGGTGAGCAGCAGCAAAGGAGCAGCAGCAGGAGCAGCGGGAGGAAGAAGCATCCAAAGTCTCAGTGTCGGGAAGACGACAAACACCGTTAAGAGAAAGTCGAACCCGGTGGTTGCGCCCAATAAGACGTGTGCAGTTAAAACTGCGAACGCTTTGGAAGTGCCAACATTGGAGAAGCACACCAGCAGAAAAAGCTGCGGAGACAATGAAGGCACTTTGCCACACGCGTCATCTAGCCACATTCGTAGCAACTTAAGTGAAGAATTCCAAAGGAAATACAAAATAGACATTGACGACCTTAACGAGCAGTTACTCCATTTTGTTAAGCTAAACTTCTGCTTGAATGAGAACAACTTTCACATTTTTCACGATTTATATTCTTTTTATGACCACATAAGGGAGGAGAAAAAGGACGAGGAGGTTTATGTGCACCGCGTTTTCCTTAAAACCGATGAGGGTTGCGCGCCGCAGGGAGGAGAATGGATGAGCAGTCCAGAGGGGACCAGCATGGGAGGGAGAAGCGCAGTAGGTGAGAACAGCCTCAGGGGGGGTTCTTCGCAGAGGAGGGGGACCCATAAGGGGGCCCAAAAGGTGTGCACTTCAGACGGTTCAAAGGTACCCCGGATGGACGCTTCAAAGTTGTCCGTCGCGGATTGGTCGAACCATACTTGCACATGGCCAGCCAAGTGCCCGTTCTGTGAACTGCCGCAGAGCAAAGAAAAGGGAGTTAAAGCACTAAGGAGACAGAAGTTCATACACGCATGCATACGGAGGGTATACGGAGAGAAGAACCTCCAATTGGTAAACAAATGCATTATAAACATAAAAACGTTTGATGATAGCTTCATCCACTCGATTACCATCGAAAGATTATTCAGCTACATAAACGAAGGGGACAACAGAAATTTGCTCTTCTTCTGGTTCGAATTTTTGAATGTCCTTCTAAAGGTTACAATGAACAAGCAGCGGATGATTCAAATTTTTTTTTTCTTTTGTGTAAAAAATTTACTCATAAGTACCTACTTTAACAGAGAGCAGATGATGGGGGGTGGTGATGAGTTCACCGCGGGGAAAACTTTCTCGACAAAAGGACAGGAAAAAAATCCTTTCCTCACAAAGATGCTAAAAAAGTACAAGTGTGAAACGTTCAGCAACATCGTCCTGAATAACAATTACAGACTTTTGCAAAATCTATTCGATTATTTTTTTATGGTATGCTCAACGAGCAGTTTGAAATTTTACGACAATTTTTTTTTGAATGTCCAGATGATTAATTTTATTTATCTTGTGCAGGTAAATTTTTTTCACTATTACTACATCGGTCTTTGTTCGAAGTTTTTCCGATGGGAGGCTGCCAATCGGGGGGAAAGAAGGGGGCTGGTCATCTCTACTTCGCAGCGGGGAAGCGGCTACATCATTCGGCTTCCAAAGCAGACAGAACTTGCTAAGGACGTGAAGGAGAAAATCGGCCCCTTCAGTCGCCTAAAGAGGAAAGATGGAGAAGCAGTCAATCCTGCTACTAACCTATGCACTGTGAAAAAGGGGCAGAGAAAGGAATCCACAGTTGGGGCAAAGTTCAGGAGGGTGACTGGAGGAGGGGGGGGTCTCCAAAAAGGGCGAGTGTCCGCTGAGGGAGAGCAGATTGGCCCCATGAGTCAATTCACCTGCACTGAGGAGTTTTCCTCGCCCCATGGGAGAAGCTCCATCGGGGGCATCTCCATTGGGAAGCACTACAACGTGGGTGGGAAGCGGCCCTGTAAGGTTAATCTGAGTTACCACAACTATGTGCGTGGGGGGCGGGGCAGACAGGGCAGACATGGCATGCAGTTCAGCATCAGTCGATACGTGGCCCGTCATATGGGGGGGCAGACCCCGATGGAAAACACCAAGATTGGGCCGCTGGAGAGTAGGAAGGTGGCCCCCATGGACAGTAATATGACCGCCCCGCTGCCTCCCAATGAGGAGATGCAGCAGGCCCCCCCCGCAAAGCGCCTCGCGCGAAACCTGAAAATATTTTTCAGCCGATCGAACATCTTCCTGAACAAGTACATTCAATCAGAGCAGCTAACCAAGCAGAGCAACATCTTCTCCTTCCTCTTCGACGCGCTGCCATCAGACAATCTGCATAGCAACGTCAGCAACACCCTGGAGCCGTATATCCTTTCTATATTCTCCAAGTACCAGTTCATCCAAGTAGACGATTTTGTGGAGAGTCTCAAACGATTATACAATTTGAAGAGGGAAAGAAAAAAAGGAAAAAAAAAAATCCTGCAAAATAGCGAACAATCTAATGTGAAATTCCTCAATGACCTACAGGGATTTAATTACATATATCACAATTTAAAAAATGATTACCTCATGCTGGCGGAGAGCTTATATTTTGACATGCAGGGCGAGAGGGAAAAGGGGAAGCAGAAGGAGAAGGGGACGGAAAAGGCCAAGGACACAAGGCAAAAGCATAAGTACAACAAAGTGCGAATTTCCAATTTAATCCAAAACGAAAAGACAGACACGTTCAGAAATGTGTCCATATATAAATTCTCGTCGAAAAAGTGGACCGTCCAACACAACCTCTTTAATATATACTTGGAGTGTAGCTTGTTGAACAAGGCATTGAAGTTGCTGATGATTGATTTCAATTTCTCCTTCTCCCTCACCTCCGAAGTTATTTTCCTCTACAAAATGTACCTCATTGAATTGAAAAGGAAAAATATCTTGTTCGCATTCGAAAATTTGAGTATGTCTTTTAACAAGTGTTTTATTCTTTTGAAAAAATATCTTTGCAATCCTACGTCCTTCAAATTACTGTCTTTGATTTCCCTCCATTTTAGTAACCTCATTTTTAACTACCCTTTTTTAAGGGCTTATCTCTCCTTCTGTCCGAATGACAAGATTAGATTTCTGAGGAGTAATATAATTTTGCATGAAAATGTCACAGCCAACTGCTACTACAATGATTACTTTAGTCACAAAAATGACGTCGATGGTTTAAATTTACTGTGTGAAGATGGATGGGATGGAAGGGGGCGTTGTCGATCCGTGCAGGAGGAGGGGTCCGGGAACAGCCGCAGAGAGGCTCTGCCAGAGGAAATTTCCAGCTGTGTGGGGGAAGAGGCGGCCTCCTCGCCCCGCCCCTGCAATTCACGCGCCATGTACACCTCTCAAGGGTTGTACAATTGGCAGAATAACTCTGTTGACTCTGGTGGGCGGTTCGCACCTCTTTGCGTCGTGAGGGGGGAGATGTCTCCGTCTGGCAGGGACCCAGGGGGGAACGAGGGGGAGAGGGGCTCCGCATTGGCTTCATACGGTCAATGCGGCCAATACGACCACTGCTTCGAAGCAGGTGCACGGGACAAGCGTGGCCTGCGGAGCGACTCAGTGGCCCCCTCCGCCAGAGGACCCTTCCCGTCTGACGAAGAACCCTTTTGCGGAAATGCGGCGATAGACCTCTGCAGAAGTATCGCGCGAGGAGCTGCCTCCAGCAGGGGGGGAGGAAACAACCACAGGAATGCATCCCGTAGAAGTCCGTCTCATAGAAATGCCTTCCATAGAAGTGCCCCCCATAGAAGTGCGTCCCGCATAAGTTCATCTCGAAGAGCCAACCTCAGGGGGGATCATCGCACGTGGAGCCACTCCAGCGACGAATCCTCACACGAGGGGGGAAGTGGAAGACACCACCGCTTTCTCAGTCAGCAAGATCATCTGTTCATGCGGAAAATTGTACAAAGTTTCAACTTCATTTTTAATATACTGGACAAAATGGTAACCAGCTGCGAGGTGTCCTTCCTGAGTAAGGAAGCGGCAGGGCGGGTCTTCCACCGCCCAACTGGGAAGCGGCCAACTGGAGAGCGGCCAAACGTGCACCTGCAGATGGGCCGCCCCCCCCTGGAGCCTCCCCCCTTTGACACCCCGTACATCCACGCGCAGAACAGCTACCAAGAGAACGTAGGAAACATGACGAACTTCATAAAGGAAGTGGTAAACAAAGTGGACTCTTACTTTTGCGAAAATTTTAGCCGAAAGGATATCAAAAAGCATATTGAACAATTGGAGAGAAAAAAGTACAGTCATTTCTTATACGAGTCCAAGGCAATGAGATCAATGAGAGAAGCACATGACGATTCGTTCTTCTGCTGTCTAGAGTTTCTATTTCTGGCATACATATGCTCCAACTATTTCTCCGATCATGTGTCTGGAAGCTACAAGGATTGCTTCAAATCATTTAACTTCAATAACATCTGGCCAAGCAACCAGCAGATAAAGGTGAAGATTTTGCTCTCCCTGATACACTTGCTTCTTCACCAGATTAACGTGATAAATTTGAACCCCTTCTTCTTGCAGATTCTGAAAATAATTTTGAATAAATTTTACAGCCATTTGGATTACAACGACGTGCAGATGTTTCAGTACATATATATGAGCCTGTCCAATGAGACTTTGTTTTCTTCTTTCTCCATCTGTGATGAGATTCGGGATGTTATCAGGGGTAGCTTCGGCTCGGTGAGGGAGTTTTCTTATGTCTTCGACTTATCGAGGAGGAGGGACGCCTTCTCGCTGTGCCGACTTGGCTGCGCGGGGGACGATCCCCTCGGGGAGGACCTTTTCGTCACGAACCTTTTGGAATTCCTCCTGCGGGGAGATGCGGCGGTGCGAAAGGAGGAGAAGCGAAAAGGGGGGAAGCGGAAAGAGGACAGACCAAACGTGGCAGAGCTGCTCAACGGGGAGAGGCCAGATGTGATAGAGCTGCCCAAGGGGGACCCCCTGAACGAGACAGCCCTATGGGAGGACACGCCCTTCAGTGAGTGCCCACACAACGAGACAATTAGAGATGACTCTGCTGTGGGTGAATGGGTCGACCGCTTTTCGACGCAGGGGGAAGACGAGCAATATGGAAGTCACCCAAAGTACCAGTTTGACGATTTCAAAAGCGAGGCCTCCTTTGAGAAGAACGACTTTGTTTTTTTTAAAAAGAGTGAAAAGTGGGGGGGAAGAGACCAAATAACGAAACAAGGGGGGAGAAGCTCCTTTCTGGACAACATACTCCTCCACCTAGATAAAAAAAATACCAATGGAAAGAGAAGCCCAATGAAGAGAATCCCCTCCTCGGATGAGGCAGCAGAGCGACACAATAATGGTACCCATACGAAACTTCATCGTACAGGGAGAAGACACCTCCCGATGAGGGAAAAAACCCACGGGGGACAGAAAAGTGCAGAGGAGAAATACAAACAAATGTTGTACCATTTTAAAGTCAGCAAAGAGGAATATATAGAAAATAACCTAAACAGGCGAAACGAATGGCTGATACGATTGAAGACGTGGAGAGATCGTTACCATTACTATGAGAATGTGAAGCCAGATCATTACGAGGCATACCATTTGGAGAAAGAATACTACCTACCAGAGGAACTATTTGAAACCAACTGTTTCATCCTAGCGGAAGAGAAACATCAGATGAGAATCGGATTTAATCTCGAAAAAAATAACTACCTTTCTGAATGCCTAAATTTATTAAGAATGATAGACTTATACATGGAATGTAGAAGCAGTACATACAACAGGCCACTGTATTTTGTAAAAAGTTTAATCGTCACATGCTTAAGTGTGAGCTATTCTAGGCATCTGTCTGTGGTGTATATACATGCCCTCATACGACTATGTCTATTCGAACTGCGCATGGATAATGCTCATACGTCTGTCTGCATTCTGCTGGAGATTTTAACTCATTTTGAGCAGATCAAAAGTTATCGAAATGTGATGGGCATTATTTTTTACCTCTGCGGGTACTCGCTACTACACCAGTTTAACTTGCAGTCGGAGCGACTGGAAGGGGAACGAAGGAAAAGGGAACTCATAAAGGAATACCATCACCATCTAAATATGAAGAGGGAAATTTTCGGCTCTTTTCAGCGATGTAAACTGGGCAGGTCCACCTTTGGGAAGAGTTGCAACACATCTCATAAGAGTGGCAACCCCCTTGATGAGAATTGCAAGACACCTGACATTTCTCCGATTGGAACAGAGAGGTCCCACGTTTGCAACAATCAAGAGGGAGAGGATCAAGGGGCCGCCGACTCCGACAGCACCAACGGGGGGGAACGCGCTATTGGCTCAGTTGCCATGAGTGAAGGAAGGAATCTAGACCCCACACTATCCGAGCATAGTCACCGAAGCAGTAATTATACGTCCAGCCCACAGGCCAGGCAGAAGTCCGCCCCGGAACACTTTGCCAGAAGCGTGGAGAGGAGAACAAGCAGCTGCGTGAAGGGGAGCCTCTCCAAGGGCGGCTCCGCAAAGTGTGCCAGGAAGCTAATCCCGCTAGTGAAGAACCAAATAAAAATCACCGACTACTTTTCCAATGTGAAGAACGAAAAGGTGCAAGAGGCACTTTCAGACGCGGACTCCACCATATTGGACAGCGATCATATTCACCTGAACAGTTCAGAAAAAAAGTGCGTAAAGAAAAGAAGAAAAAATGATGGATTAACCCATTACGTAGTCCAGCAGCAGGAGAGGCCCCCCACGGAGACAAATTTGCAAAATAAGAACGATCAGCCGTACGACACACTTGAAGAGATAAATAAGAAGCAATTTTTTTTACTTTTAATTTGCTTCTACATGAAGCGAGCTCTCTACCACTGGGAGAATGACGGAGATGCGGTGGGAATTTCCAATGGAATTCAACAGAAGAGAAGGATGAAAGATGCTCTCTTCTTCCTCATGTCTTCTTATAAATTTTTTTACAAATCATCTCTTTTTTTGTCAAAGCATGAACGGATTGGGAGTTTTAAATTTCCACTTTTTGACTTCCAGCTTTTTGAGGCGTATAAGACGTTTTACGCCTTCTACAGGGGGGCCTTTCTCCGGTGCTGCAACGCCAATGTGACGTTCGCCTCGCGGGGTTGACTTCACCACTGTTGTAGCGGCAGCGATTCGTGCGCCCATCCATTTGTCTGTCCACCCACTCGTCCATGAACTAGTCCATTAGCTAATTTTTTTTTTTTTTTTTTTTTGTTGTTCATATGCCAGCGCTCATGTGCGATACGACTCCTGGTGGGTGTTTTTTTTTCTGTTTTTTTTTTATCCGCTCCTCTTCCCCCATTTTCGAAAAACGAGAAGAGGTGAGGACCCCACTACGCACAACACAACAACTTTCTGGAGTTGCCCTCATTCGGCGGATTCATTCGATTGTACAAGACAAAACGGGTCACTGGTCATTGTTGCGCGGGCCGCAGCTAAAAGGTAAAAAAAAAAAGTTCAAATGATGACAAAAGGGCGGCATCGTAAGTGTTCAAAATGTGCCTTGCGTTACACTTTCTTTTATGTGAATAAATCGTGCCTTGCCTTCACCTTTTTTTTGTATGGAATGGAAAAGGCACATCTCCCAGTAGGCACGCCAGGAGAGCCCCACACTACAGCAGCTTAAAAGGGCTAAACTGGCGCGCAAAAAAAAAAAAATTACACACATGTAGCTGTGTTCCTCTTGTGCATATTTAAGAACCACGCGGGGTGATCCCTCCGTGATGTTTTTTTTATAAAGATGTAGATATGAAAAGTCAATCAAAGTTGATCGCCACCTTCTACCGCAGCGCAGCGTGGAAATAGCACGAGAGAGGCTTACAATTTGTTTATCCCTTCTTTGGCGCCACAACAAAGTGAGGAGAAATGAAACAGCAAAGAAGCTTTGCAAAATGGCAGCGCGGGAATTAATCATTGCAACTTTTCCGCAAAAGCGAATGCGCCAACTCGCCGAAGCGAAATCGTGACTCCCGACCTACGCAAAACCAAATTGAAACAAAACAACAGCGAGCCTTGCAGCTTGCATAAAAAGGGTTAACACCACATAGGAGAAAGGGGGGAACTTCACAAGATAACAACCCCGAAAACGAGTGAAAGGCACGTGCCCTCATTTTCATCCATTTCTTCAAACGTGGCTACAGTTTCTTCCTTATGTACCCCTCATTGTGCGCTAAAATGAGTTCACCAAAGATGTCAACGAGGGGGGCACTTTGATATGTAGGAGACCCTCCCAAAGAGGAGGAAAAAACGAATCGCCAACAAACCGCCGAGCAATCGAGACACATCTGGGGGAGACGCCACCGAAGCAGCCCACACGGAATGTATTAACGGAGATCATACAACTTTTTTCGTAAAATGAAATGATAATTTCCCCTCTTGTTTTAATTATCTTGTCTTTGTTCCCTCCCCAATGGAGATGCCATTTTCGCAATTTTGAGAAAGACCAAGGGAAGTATTTATCCCCCCCAGTTATCAAAGGGAAGAGGCGCTCAAGAGTTTTTTTCCGGCTGCGTAGAAGGAGTAGTAGAGATGCTCACACATGGGGAAGAGAACAAAGTATGTCATTATGCCCCTTAAGAAGGAGTAACTTCTGTTCACTAAGTGAAAGGCCAAATGACAGCCTATCGAAGCGACCAAGGTTAAATACTCTACATTGTGTTAGATCTTTCCCGAGGGAGTGTGCCTCCATGTGCAGAGGTTTTAACAGACGGGGTCAGAACAATACGACGAAATGCGAAAGATACAACATTGAAAATACTCAAACGATGTTCATTTCGTGCAAGAGAGGCTTAAATTTTTCTAGGCGTAAAAGATTTCGGAGCAGTGACGGTGCTGCAGGCGGAACCCTGAGCTGGAACATGGGCAAACGGTTCGAGGATCATACGAAGGGGGAGCTACTATCCGGGAGTGGAGAAAAAGAGAGACTCCAGAACAGTTTGGAAGAAATCAAAAACGATGTAAACCTTCCAGATGGTATCCCCACAGTGGGAAAACCAAGCAGCCGTTTCGAAGTGATCCAGGACAGTCACTCCTCTGTGGAGTGCACTAAAACGATTTTAGGAAACATTCTGCAGAGAAGCTCCATACATAATTACACACAGAATGAGGACCTGTTTAGGATGCTAAAGGGAATAAAAGCTCTGCTTAGCAAATTAAATGTGCATGGTTATGGAAAAGAAGACGAAGGAGGAGGGGGCGTACTAGATGTCCATTCTGTGTCTACAGATGAGCGAGATGGAAAAAGTGGAGAAGAACGAATGATTGATGTGCAAAACCTGAAGAGGGGTACTGTTTCTAAGAATAACTACCTGAACGAGTCAGGCAATTATTCTACAACGGATAGACATCATGCCAGTGGTGAACACACTTGTACGTCTTCCCCCCCTCCGGATGTACTAAAAAGAGAGGCATTTAAAACGTGGGTGTTTCCACTCAATTTGATGCTTATCAAGTCGTGGGTCGAAAAAATTCTAAAATATGTCTGTTCAGATGGTTCTGCTGGGAGGGAAATCTCTAAAGACAGCAACATCTTTGTTAAGTGCGAAAATGTTATCCAGAAAAGATTGTTCTTCCATTTGGTATGTCTTTATTCACGGATTGCGACGTGGACGGAGGGACGCCAAAGGAATGTGATTCTATACCTCTACGGAGAGGACGAAGAGGAGGCAGAAAATCTCTACAGCCATTTGAAGAACATTTATTCGGAAGGGTCGATCAGCTTTTTTAATTACAAAAATTGCATACATAATGACAGGGCGGCGTCTATAATTTTATTGTCGTATGATGAATTCTTCAACTTAACCCTACACGTTGCTAACAAGACGCCCTGCGATTTGGAGAGGTACCTGAACGGAAAGGGCAGTGGTGCCTCTGGATTTGCCAACCTGTTTTCCATTTTTTCACAGCTGCTTGTAAGTGCGCCCCGCGGTGGGGCAACAAACTACGTCGAAGAGAAATGCGGCAAAGAGAAGTGCTGCCGAACTCAGCACACGTTTAAAATATTTCTGGACGATTTTAACGTGGCGTACAATTATGGCCAAAGCGTGATAGAGAAAAATCTTTACGAGCATCTTTTCCCCGCGATTGACTTGCGAAGGGGGAACGTCACATTTTACCTCCTTATGAGGACCGCTTTCCCCACGCTGTGGTTTAAAACTTGGCTGGAACATGTCCACAAGGAGTGCTATTCTGTCAATCTGCAAAAAAGGAAAAACATCTTCCTTTTGCACAAAAGGTTTATTTTGCCTCTGTTAGATGAGCAGGCAACCGCCCACTGGAGCTCCAGCAGTGTGGACAAAGGAGGCCCAAAAGAAATCTCGCAAAGGGACAAGACAATGATTACCCCAAGTTTGTATCCCCTCTTCGATCTGGCGACAAATAAGAAAAGAAATTTCAGAACCCCACAGGTGGAACAATACATGTCCATTTTTAACAAACACAGGAAAGAAATTATCGTCGAGTATTTGAAGACGCACAACTTATACAACATAAATAAGTTAAAAAGGAAAGACAAAAAAATAAAAAGAAAATTTAATATCGCCAGGCGGTTTTTAAAAAAAAAAAAAAAAATTTGCCAGACTTGGAAATTTCGCATTACATAAATTTCCTCATTAACAAAAAAAAAAAAGGAAGCATATTCTTCAGAAAAAACATTATTGATTATGGTTATGTGACAGAAAGGGAATTTCTACAGGGGAGGGACAAGATGCAGATATTGACAGAAGGGTTGTCTGGTTGGCTTCGAGGGGGAAGGGAACGGCCCTTCCTCCCTCAGCACTGTGGGGATGCACCCTCGGCAGGAAGAGCTCCTGGTGATGGATCATCTCCAGGAGATGAACCGTGCAACACTGTGAAACAAATGGATAGTTCGCCAAAAGTGGGCAGGCAGAACGGACATTGTGAAAGATGGGAGGAACATGAGCAGCGCGATGAAGAAATGAGTGCCCCGTTTTTTTTGCAAAGTAGAGGAGCGACAGGGCTTCCCTTCGATACGGACACATCTGTCCCAAATGAAGCAAGACATTTTTGTTACAAAAGTGGAGACGCACAGGAAGGGTCTTCTCAGTCTACTGCGTCCGCCGCGGCTCCACTCCACCCGTGCATTTACTACACATTCGATAAGGACGCGTTTGAGAAGTTTTCCAAAGAGGTGTACGCAGCGATTCCGCTTTTGCCTCAACGGTTCAAGCCAAAATGGAGAAGTGTGTTAAAAAAATATGAAGAAGTAATGCTGCCAAGTTTTTCCCGTAAAAAGTACCTCCTAAAGGGGCTCTTCCTGGTCAGGAAAAAGTTAAGCCCACTGGAAAAACAGTTCATTGTAGAGTTACTAAGGAATGACCTTATTAAAATTATTTTGTCTTGTGTGGACATTTCTTCGGACGGTATTGGGGTGAACACCGTGTTTGTGGAGGATGTGCAGGTGTACGTAAAGGATAAACTTCCTCACTACAATCGGCTTCTTAACCTGATAAATCGCCTGCACGTGGAGGTTTTCCACCCCTGCGGTGGGAGCAGCGTTCTGGGGAGTAGCCCTATGGGAAACCACCTTCTGGGGAATCACCCTCTGGGGAGCAGTCTTTTGGGGAACCGCCCTCTGGGGAAGAGCTCCTACTGGGGAGAAGCCCCCCCAGTGGACGACGCATACAGACTCCACTTTGTAAAATACTTTTTGTACTTAAATTGGGCGAAGATATTCAGGAAGTACACCCTGTCAAATAATGACCTATTAAATTTATTTACAAATTGCACGAACTGTTTTTTAATTCCAAGGAGGTATGAAGACATTTCCATTTTGTTAAATTTGCAGAGCGGGGGGTACTTAAATATATCCCATTTGCACAAAGCGGTGCTGCGCGATTTTTACTTCAATCTGTACAATGGAAGCATCAGCAGGGGGATCTCTTTTCTCCTGAACGGTGCAGGGGGGCGAATGGATGTATCACCCTTGTTTGATGATCGAGTAAGGAGCCCTCAAGGGGGAGAAAAAACAATCTATCGCTTTTTCTCTACGCATCGGTGTGCCAGCGATGATATGGAAGATGTCTCCCCGCATAATATCATCCATATGGCGATCAAAACAGCACAAGACATTCACAGAATTTACAAATATAAAGAGACAAATGAAACCATTCTGCTGCACCGTTTCTTGGGCATGTCGAATGAGACGGCCTACTCGGTTAACTACTTCGACTTTTTGTACTTTCATTTTTTGACAAACAAAAATATTGGAACAGTAAAGAAACAGCTCATAAATAACGTGTTCGAATTTTACGCTGTTAAGAGGAAAGAATATGAGAAGGAGTTTGTCACCTCCAATAGGGAGGACAAAATTAATCATTATCTGGAAAAGGTTCAAAGGATAGAGAAGTATTTCCGAGAAGATTACGCATATGTGTACTATGATACGTTTATAAAATATAACAACATTAAGAAGAAAGTGAGAAAGAAACTGAGGAGCATGTACAGGCAAAAGTATACCATGCTGCGTGAAACGATTTGTGAAGGCGGTCAAACCAATGTGGTCTTAACCACTGTCGACTCGGAGCACTGCATTATTTTGGACATGTATAGAATGAAACCATCCGTATGGGTGGAGAAAAAAAAAAAAACAGAAAAGTGACCTGTATGTTTGCGCCAACAGTAGGGGTGATCTGTTCATATGCGACATATTCTTCTTTGATAAGCTCTTAAGAGATAAAAAAATGTGCGACTTTATTAGGGAAAGAAACAAAGGCATAAACTACGTTGATTATCTGTTTGGCCAAAGGGACGTGGTTAATTACGAGCTGTTCTTCAAGGAGCGCCACTTCCAGTTTGACATTTATCGGTCGGATTGCACGGGATGGCCGAGGGGGATGGACAACAAGGGTGTCTCCGCCGAGGAGAAAAAAAAAAAAAAAAAAATTCCACCAATTTGTAGTCAACAAAATCAGGGTGAAGGAAAAGTCAGGCGGCCAGGAAAACTATCCTAATGACAGAGAGGAACAAATTTCACAAGAAAATGGGGAGAAAACAAAAATGGTGAACCTGGAGGATTTGTTTCAAAATTGGTACAGCGAAGATTTGTACCGTTGGAAAAGGAGGCTTTCCCTTTACTGGAAAAAGTTGTCCAGCTTGAAAAGAGAAATGTGTCGGCAGTGCGCGAGGAGGTTGAAGAAAGACATGGAAAAAAATGAGCACAGCGGATGTGTAGAAGGGGACGACTATAACGAAGCAGGACGGAATCCTCTGGAGGGAAAAAAAAACCGTATGACGTACGAAGTGAACAGATTCAGCGAAGGTGCCACGATGAGCTGCTTGACGCGGAATGGACACTGCCAATCAGGTGCAGAAAAAATTATGAGCGCGAAATTTATGGCCACCCTCAAGAAATACAAAAAAATAAGAAATATCGGAAATAGGAATAATTACACAAAAGAGGTGAACAAAGTGGATCGAATATTTGGAAACAAAAAAAGGACCATGATGGATGAGTTTGGACGCATTTCCTCTTTTCTGCAACACCTTGATCTTATCAACACGCTGAAGAACTTTCTTAACCCATATGTACGAAATAGCCTGTGGTTTTATATCATAACTTTGTACATTAACAGGCAGTATGAGATGAACCCAGGAAAGTTCCTTACTCAGCCGGAACTCCTAATAACAATTTTTTACATCTGTTTTTGTAAAGGAGGGGGGGATTATTTGGGGAACTATTTGGCCTCTTTTCAAATCGAGAGCGATGGCTTACGGGACGTTGTCGTGGATGTCTTTGCATACAAGCAGTTGTTGTCGTTTGTGCAAGACAGGTGAGGCTGCTCGCAGATGGGAACACACCGCGGGTAGCGCATCAGTTCATGCCTCTCCGTTTAGTCCCCATTTTCCTGAGCGCCGTCCAATTGGCTTTTCCCCGACCTCACCGCAGCTAACTCACCCCTTTTCGCAGGTTCCAAATCAACGTGGAAATCCCGTTCAACCTGGAGGGCGTGCAAAACGTGTACAACGGGCTAATTAAATTAAGAGAAAAAAAGTTCACAGGAATGGATGGCGATGTGCAGGACAAACTATACGAGCTGAGCATCATCCTTCATGCAAGTATATCCAGCAATTTTAACGAAGGGGTAAATCAAATTCTGTTTAAGTTTGTTCGTTATGTGGACGATATGAGGAGAATCACCAGGGTGGTGTAGCCCCGCGGGGTGCAGACGTTAACAGAACAGTGCCATCATCACATGGCGTGATAAAGAAAAAAAGGCCGAGTTGTATAACGAGATATGCTCATACAACGGGGAACAGTTATCATTACTCCCCCCTCACTACATACTCTATATTTTCATTGCGAATTTATTTCTTTTTTTTTCCCTTTTTTATTTTCGCTTCCTATCCTCCGTGGACTCATCTGCACTTTCCCATTGAATGTTGTTCTTGTTGTATATGGGCCACGTGGGCATGATTAGCTGCAAAGGGGGGTAGTAAAGAGGGAAGTCCAGAGGTTATTAAACGGGGCATTCATATTCCCTCCTTTTTTCGGGGGGGTCAATTTGAGTAACCCCCATGGTGTGCCTGTAGACACACCTGCGTCGCGTGTGAGAACCGTAGCCGTGGGCCGCTATCCCCTGTCCCTACCAATGCAGCCAAGGCGGTACCGGCCAAAATGATGTAGGCACTCAAGGCTAAGTCCTGCTTGTAATAACCGACTGCAATGGAGACAACTGTGCTGATGGTGAAGACGATATTTTTGATTAAAAAGGCGAGCTTCTGGCCGTGGAAATCCTGCCGTTTGGTGAGGGGTGAGACGTGGATTGGTGAGGGGTGGACTGGTAAAGCGACGTTCCCTCGCCACCGCGCTGCCGTTCCCCACGCTGCTATAGAGTGCCACTAGCTACCCATGTAAATGGACGACTCACCATGTGATTCCTCCGGAGACACACGTAGGTACGTTCTACGCTGTTTTTAATCGCGCTAATTAGGCCCATGGGGTTATCGTTCAAATGGGGGGTGGCGGGCAGAACTATCGAGGAGGTTTCTCTTCCCTTCTTCCTTATCCACTTGCTGCGTGGCGCGGGAGTAAGCAGGACTGTATAATCTCCCTTAGAGTGGTACGAATGAGGGCTTATACTATCTCACTAGGATGGACTCTTTTGATAACGGTTAAGGGATAGGCGATGGGGTTACCGAATTTTCCTGCTGTGCGTTGGTCTACCTTTCTTCGTAGTCGTAGATGCGCATGCGAGTAGCTATGCAAGAGCATATTTCATTCCAAAGATGGCAGTGACATAAAGGGGGAGCCTAAAGGTCACAATCAGTCCGTACAATTGGCTTCGCGTAAAATTTATGACCCTCCCCTGTTGTGAATGATTACATTTTTTTTCTGTTAGCCTGCCCGTTGGCTTGTTCACGTGGGGAGGGAGAAAAATGAAGAGGAAAAAGAAATTGCCGAAGTGGAGGAGTAAAACATTGCAGTTACACTTCGTGAGGATGAAAAGAGACCTTATATATTATTACCCGTAATTTTTGATATGCCAATAACAGCGGAAATTGTCGACACAGGTTAAAGCGCCAGAAGATACAATGCAGTCAATTCACCGTAAAAATGGGAAACATCCATTTTTGCACGCAGGGAGTGCAAAGAGATTGTTAACACGTAAGTGCACCTGAGGAGCCGTTACAAATTGGGGAGATGGCGACGGGGGAAGGAGGTTGAAAGAATTAAACGTTAACCCCAGATGGGGAAAAAATAAACCCTGAGTGGAAACTTAAAAATGCGATGTTACAACCTTTGCCTTGGGGTACGGGGCATATTCTCCCCTTGCTTTGAAGAGCATTCCCCTTCATGGGAGCAAAGAGTCTCCTTTTGCAAGGATGCAAAACGGAAGGGGACATAACGGGACGATGTTCCAATGTGCCATCTATACGTCACACAATCATGTAGAGAGTTCCACCTGCACGAGGAAATGTCACCATACATTTTTGCCACCGGCGTAGCACCTCTCCCCCCCGTTGAGTCGTTCTCTTACACCCCTTCTGCGATTGGGGAACATCGTAACAAGGAGAAAAAAAAAACAGCAAAAAAGAACAAAAAAAAGCACAACTGTATTTGAAATTCTCCAAACGGGTGAGCCTGTTGTGCCAAGAATGAAGGAGCCAAATCTTCTAGCGATTGCGAGTTACCACCCGTCGTAGCGAAATGGTAAGCAGTGACGAGTGCAAACCAGGTACTTAACCGAGGGAGGGAAATAAATGCCCCTCCAAAGTGGTCGAGGCCTATTAGCCCAGTTAAAAAGAGAGAAGAGGAAGAATTGCGCAAATGAAACTTCTACAATGGATAAGAAAATGAACAGAACGGAGATGCCATCAAAGCAGGGAACTGAGTAAGACAAATTGAGCTGAGGCTAAAGGGTTTAGGAGCGTTGGGGGAGAGAGGGGTATACCCCCTCCGACGGGTGTGCATAGACATATTATGTCGATGTGTACGTTTAGACCTCTATGTATGCATCTTTGTAGCGTGAGGAGAAAAAAAAAGACATGTGTGTTGCTTCATTTAGTAGTATAAGGCCGAATAACTTTGTCTTTGCGTTCCCTTGCGGGGGCCGCTTATCTTTCCGGAAGGGATGCATCACGTGAGATTTCGCGAAAATGGGGAAATATGCTTACTCTGCAAATGGGAAGATTTTTTTTTTTTTTTTTTCCCGATGCTTCCCCAGCGTTGATACTTCCACTTGGACATCGTCTGTTAACGCATTTGGAAGCTTTCCAAATGGAGTACTTGCGTGGACGTCCCATTCACGATTTTGCCAATTTTTGTAATGCTCTTTTTTCGCTTCACTAATTTATCTGCCATTGCTTTCACAGCATCGGTTTTGCGCCCATGTGTTTAGCGCGTAGCTCAGCTATAGGCTTTTTTTTCCCTTCGCCCTCGAGAGCATGAATTTCGGGGAGAGTCACTTTTAAGTTTCATATCGGAGTCCTTTGCTAATTTAGCATATTTATGACCTTTACCATTTCACTCGGAGTGACATAGAATTAGCATGTGTGAGCCAGTCCCTGCGCGGGAGATATTCGCTCATTAAGGTTCGCCTGGGCCGTGCGATTTGCAAATGTGCTCGTAAAGTAAAATCGGCTCGCTGTACCCAACCCAGCCTGAGGAGGGGGTGATTGCCTTTACGTCCCTTTGCACCGCTAGGAAGAAGCCTCCTTTTTTTTCTCTTTTCGAGGCGCAGCCCTTTGTCCCTCAATGGGAGTCCCCCAAAGGTATACACGCGCACATGCACAAGTACACACGTCCGTAATGTAATTTTATGTGCATACGTTCCATTACACATCCATCATTCCCTCTCCCCCTAAAGCACTACCCACGCGATGAGGCGTTTTCATTTTTTTCATTTGATTAGCGCCACGGGTACACATGAAACATCTAACAGTGAGTGCTCCCTCTTTCCCCACCGCCAGCACTGCTTAAGAAAAAAAAAAAAAATTATTTTTTTTTTTCCCCTTCAAAAATTCGCACGTAAAACTCGCCATTGTATAATGGGCACATATTAGAACATTGCTCAGAATGGTGTGTGAATGTTACATTAACGAGTGTTTCCCCTTCGATTAGTTAGCCGTACACATCCATATCGTTGCACATCGTGGGGGCAGTTGACTTACCGTAATATGCATAGCCAGTGTAACAGCAAAAAAAAGGGAAAAAAAGAAGAAAGATTAGAAAAGGTATCAGAAAAAAATAGAAGACAAAAATTATAATAAACAGTAAAGATCGCTTCCCATTTTTTTGCACACTCTGCGCACTTTTCCTTGTGTACGAAATTCCTGCATTTGCCTCTGGAGATGTCACGGGACGTACGTCCCACCGCTATTTGGAAGTACGCGAGCGCTCTGATACGTGTACACACGGACGCACCTGTGACTTGTGCTGTGTGACCACCTTATTGGTAATTGGCTCATTTCGCAGAAAGAGATGCCGAAGTAGGGGTCATGTTTCTGTTTCCGTTTGTTGCTTTGCTCCAGATTCGCATCTTCCTCGTTCCTGTTTTTTTTTCTTTTCTTTTCTTTTTTTTTTTTTTTTCTTTCTTTTTTGCCCCCCCAACAGCGTCCCCTCGTTTTCCCTCAACCCAATTTAATGATTCACCCTATTCTTCTCTTGTCAATCAGCTCACAATGCCACGAATTAAGCGAAGAGAACCCTAAACACGTAGAAAAGGGGGGTGGAACGGCGTTTGCATTTTAGATGTGCACGCTGTTTTGCTTTCACGCTGTCTGCCTCGAACTGTCCTGCGTCGACTCATTGCTTTTTGCTCACATTTCGACGATTCATTTTCTACACTATTTTTTGCGAAGAATTGCCAATTTTTTGCGCAATTTTGCTTCATTTTTTGACCCGGTTTGCCTATTTTTTTCACCCCTCTTTCGCCCCCGTTTGCCTAATTTTTTCACCTCACTTTTTATACTTTCCCCCGTTTCTCACGACGTATTATTTATTCTCCAATTATTTTTACTTTCATTTTTATTCTTATTTTTATTCTTTTTGATGGTTCAGCCCCTGGCTGCCCCTGAGGGCGGAGGAAAATTCCTCGGGGCCCCAGCCGATCGATTTTAAAGCTCGCATGTGCAGGTAGATGCACAGGGGTGTCAAAGCAGAGTTCGCCAAGGCACGTCACACTCGTTTAGAAGGGTGTGGATGTGTACCTCGCGGGGGAGTAGGGAATGCCTCCACATGTGTAGCTAGTCCCTCACATCTGTTGCTAGTCCATCACCTGTGCTGCTAATCCCTCACTTGTGTAGGTGTTGGCCGCTCCCGTGGCTTCCTGTGTGGGGTGGAATTCGAACAGCTCCCTTGATGGCTTTTCTCAGACCCTCTCGACCCTTTGGCCAAGTCCTCCGAATTTTTCACATCCCTTTCTACGTTTTATGCACGAGAATTCTGGTTAATCCTTTATCTACTTAGTATCTTCTTATTATCTAGCTTTTTTTTGGCCATTTTTTAGCGATTTTTTGGCAATTTTGTGGCTATGTTCCTGCCATTTCCTTCCTATTATCTATCCGTTTAATGAGTTGTCATAGGAATTGCCCGACGAATTAGAGCAGACATTACCGCTCTAATACTTCTACCTCTTTTCTGCCCAGTTGCCCTCCTAGCCGCGCGTGTCGTTATGCACACCCTGCATGCAGCCGCACCTAGTTCGGGTAGACTGTTACGCGCGGCGTAGGCGAGCCCCGGAAGGTGCAAGTCTGTTTGGCGGCTTGATTGGCGGCCCTATTGGTATCATCTTGCCGTTTGTTACATCATTCTGCATCTGATTGCCCACACCTAGTGGTGGCACTTTCCCCTTTTTCCCTCTGAACCCACATCTCCGCCACCATGTCGAAAAATAAATCCATCGAGGAGAGGTACCAGAAGAAGTCGCAGATTGAGCACATCCTGCTCAGGCCAGACACGTATATAGGGAGTGTGGAGATGCACACGCAGCTCCTGTGGATATGGAGCAAGGAGCGAAATCGAATGGTCCAGAAAAATATAACTTACGTTCCAGGACTGTACAAAATCTTTGACGAAATAATTGTTAATGCAGCAGATGTGAAGGCCAGGCAAAGTGACAAAAGCGAAAATCCTATGACGTGTATCAAAATAGAGATTAACAGAGAACAGAAAAAAATAAGTGTCTACAATGATGGAGAGGGAATACCTGTGGACATCCACAAAGAAATGAATATCTACGTACCGCATATGATTTTTGGAGAACTACTAACCTCGGACAACTATGACGATGCGGAGGATAGAATCACAGGTGGGAGAAACGGGTTCGGAGCGAAGCTAACGAATATATTTAGCAAAGAATTCATCGTGCAGTGTGGAGATAGCTCCAGAAAAAAAGAATTCAAAATGGTGTGGACAGATAATATGTCTAAAGTTTCAGAGCCACAAATTAAAAACTATAATGGGAAGGATTTCGTGAAGGTTACTTTTAAACCTGATTTGGCCAAATTTGGAATGACAGAAATGGATGATGATATCGAGAGTTTGCTATGCAAGCGTGTGTACGATTTGGCCGGCACGTGTAGCGTGAGGGTTTATCTCAACGGGAACCGGCTAGCCATTAAAGATTTTAAAAGCTACGTCGATCTCTATTTGAAAGACAACGCCGGGGTCAGCCCCGGAAAGGGGGGAGGGAATAGCAGCGCGAATGGTAACACAGACGCTAATACGAATGGCACCGTTAACCCCGACCTGAGTGCAAGTCAGACGGCGCAGAACCTAGACGTGAGCATGTCGCAGGAACCAGGAGAAACAACTCCCACCAAAAGCAACGCTGGGAATGGAACGAACAACAATGATGAGGAGGAGATTGTGAAGATACACGAGAAACAGTACCGATGGGAAATCGTCGTCTCGAAGACAGACGGGTCGCAGTTCCAGCAGGTGTCCTTCGTGAACAGCATATGCACAACGAAAGGGGGGTCCCACGTAAACTACATCGTAGAGCAATTATTGAATTCCCTTAGTAAGAAGGCGAACGCGAAAAATAAAGGAGGAATGGAAATAAAATCGGGACATATAAAGAACCACTTGTGGGTGTTCGTCAACTGCTTAATCGTTAACCCGACATTCGACTCACAGACGAAGGAAACCTTGACGACGAAGCCGGTGAAGTTCGGAAGTAAGTGTATCCTGTCGGATAAAACGATTAATAGCGTTTTGAAGAGCCCTATCCTTAGTAACATTCTCCTCTGGGCCCAAGCAAAAGCACAAGTAGAATTGAGAAAGAAGATGAAAGCAGGCTCGTCCAAAGCGAGGGAGAGAATTATTGGTATACCGAAACTGGAAGACGCAAACGATGCAGGAAGTAAGTACAGTCAGGAGTGCACACTCATTCTTACGGAGGGAGATAGTGCCAAGACGTCCTGTCTCGCTGGTCTCTCCATCGTCGGACGAGACAGATATGGAGTCTTCCCCCTTAAGGGAAAACTACTAAACGTGAGGGATGCGTCGTTTAAGCAACTAATGGATAATAAGGAGATACAAAATATCTTCAAAATTATGGGATTAGACATTACGGATAAGAATAAGGAAGACATAAAGGGATTGCGATACGGATCACTCATGATTATGACCGATCAGGACTACGACGGTTCGCACATCAAGGGGTTGCTAATCAACATGATTCATAAGTTTTGGCCAAGTTTGCTAAAGCATAGGGGATTCCTAAGCGAATTCGTTACTCCAATTGTAAAGGTGCAGAAAGGGAATCAGGAACATTCCTTCTTCACCATCGCCGAGTATGAGCAGTGGAAGGAGAGTACAAACCTACTCGGCTGGAAAATCAAGTACTACAAAGGGCTGGGAACATCTACCGACAAAGAGTTTAAGCAATACTTCTCAGATATTAAAAATCATAAAATTATGTTCCTATGGACTGGGGATCGAGATGGAGATTCCATCGACATGGCATTCAGCAAAAAACGAATTGAAGACAGGAAGTTATGGCTTCAAAATTTTATTATCGGCTCGTATGTAGATCATAAGGAGAAAGATCTCTCTTACTACGACTTTGTCAATAAGGAGCTCATATATTACTCCAGATATGACACCGAAAGGAGCATACCAAACATTATGGATGGATGGAAGCCAGGACAGAGGAAGGTGCTCTACGGTTGCTTTAAGAGGACCTTAAGGAATGAATGCAAAGTGGCACAACTCGTTGGATACATAGCAGAACACAGTGCCTACCATCATGGAGAGGCTTCCCTACAGCAAACCATTATCAATATGGCCCAAACATTCGTAGGATCGAATAATATAAACTTCTTAGAACCGTGTGGTCAATTTGGTAGTAGAAAGGAGGGAGGAAAAGACGCTTCCGCGGCGAGGTATATTTTTACCAAGTTGGCTAGCTCGACAAGAAGCATATTTAATGAGTATGATGATCCCATTTTGAAATACCTAAATGAAGAGGGACAGAAAATAGAACCACAATACTACATCCCAGTCATCCCGACCATCCTTGTAAACGGGTGTGAAGGAATCGGAACAGGTTACTCCTCCTTCATCCCTAATTATAACTACAAAGATATCATTGAGAATATTAAGAGGTACATTAATAAGGAACCCCTCATCCCGATGATCCCATGGTATAAAGATTTCAAAGGAAGAATAGAATCGAATGGAAAGACGGGGTACGAAACGATAGGAATAATTCGCAAGATAGACGATGAGACGTTAGAGATTAACGAACTGCCAATTAAGAAGTGGACACAGGATTATAAAGAGTTTCTGGAAGAGTTACTCACCGATGAGAAGAATCAGCTCATTGTAGATTACATAGATAACAGCTCCCATGAAGATATTTGCTTTACCATCAAAATGGATCCTGCTAAGTTGAAGAAGGCAGAAGAGGAGGGTCTCGAAAAAGTCTTTAAATTGAAAAGCACGCTGACCACCACCAATATGACTCTTTTTGATCCTAATTTGAAACTTCAAAGGTATTCTACCGAACTGGACATTTTGAAAGAATTCTGCTTTCAACGACTGAAGGCATATGAAAATAGGAAGAGCTACTTGATCTCAAAACTAGAGAAGGAGAAGAAAATCATCTCAAATAAAAGCAAATTCATTCTTGCCATTGTAAACAATGAACTCATTATTAACAAGAAAAAGAAAAAAGTCCTTGTGGAAGAATTGTACAGAAAAGGATATGACCCCTATAAAGATATCAACAAAATTAAGAAGGAAGAAATTTTCGAGCAGGAGTTACTCGAGGCGGTAGAAAATCCTGAAGACAATGAAGAAATAATTGCAGGCATTTCTGTTAAGGATTATGACTACTTATTGAGCATGCCCATTTTCAGTCTGACTCTGGAGAAGGTAGAAGAACTGCTAGCGCAACATAAAGAAAAAGAAAGAGAGTTAGAGATTTTAAAGAATATAACCGTGGAGACCATGTGGCTCAAAGATATCGAAAAAGTCGAGGAAGCTATTGAGTTCCAACGCAATGTAGAATTAGCCAACAGGGAGGAAAGCAACCGATTTAAGGTGGCAAAGAAACAGACGGGTAGCAACTTCAGGAAAAAGAAGAAGAAAAAGAAACTATCCAGTGACGAGGAATCATCAGGTGACTCCTCAGACAGTAGTGAATTCCTAGTGCGATCTTTAAACATTAGGAAGAATAAAAGACCGCCAAATAGTAGTGGCCCCAGTAGCACTACACGAAAAAAATTAAGGAGAACCGATGAAGGGGGAGATAATAATGATACCCCCATTCTAGTCAATGGATATTTAGACAATAGTGTATCTTACTCGGTGGGAGCGGTCGATGCTGCCACCAACATTTCAGACTCCACGCCGCTTCTTAGTAGAATTCTAGCCGACTCCATTGCAGACGTCACTCCTGTAGCTAGCCAAAATAACCGCAACAGTATCAAACCTGGTAGTAGTAAAAACTCTAGGAGGAAAAAGCTGCCCTGTCCGGAGCAGTCCCTCGGTAGTCCTCAGCCCAACGGGGTGGCGGTTAACGCTGCTGCTCCCGCCAACGGCCTTGACCAGACTCCCACCAAACCGCTAGGCATCCCTGAGAATATAACCATTTCACCCAACAGCACCATCAACGTTAATGACTTCTCCGGCATCCGGAGCAAGTTGCTCGAGCTCGGTACTTTCCTCCCGCGAGCGATTTATGCAGCGGCATATGCATCTGCATAGTGAGCGGTTTGTGGGGCGGCGTATGCATCTGCGTAGTGAGCGTTTTTTGAGGCGGCATATGCATCTATGTAGTAGCGGTTTATGCATCTTCGTAGTGAGCGGTTTATGCATCTTCGTAGTGAACGGTTTATGCAACTTTTTTTGAGTGGCCTACCCCCCTGCGCGGCGTGTGTAACCTCCCATGCACCCCCGTGCTTATATTCCCCGGTCCTTATATTCCCACGTGTCTATACGCCCCCCTGCAGAAAATAAGAAGAAGCCACGACTGAGCTTGGCCGAGAAGGTTAAGATGAAAGCCACGGAGAAGAAAGGAAGCCCCGCAAAGGAAAGCTCCGGAGGAAACTCCCCAGCCAAGAGGAAAAAGGTAAAACACAAGTCGGCATGTGTTACCATGTGTCAGCATGGAAGAGTTGCCCTTAGTATCTTCACGTCGTGCACATTGGAGCAAAAGTGAAGTTCCCTCTGAATTTTTCTTTCTTCTCCTGTTCTTCCACTGCATGTTATTATGCCCCTTGATTAATTGCCTCCCCTTCGCCCCGCAGAGCAACTTACTGGATGGCTCCAAGTCGAAAAAGAAATCCAAACTTGATAGCGATGATTCGAGCAAAGATGTAAGTCACGTTATGCCGACCATGTGTAGCGTGTGGCCAAGAGTTAATTATTACTCTTCCTTTCCTACATTACTATGCCCGTGTTGCTTACCTTTTGCTACTTGGACCCTCCTCCTCTTTCATTTCGGCGTGCCGTGCCTTTTCCCCCCTTTTCACAGTTTTCCTCATCCGATGACAGTGACAGCTCGTACAACATATAAGGACTTCCCAATGCTGACCAGTGGGTTTCTACTCATATCATGAAGTAGCCTTTTTTCATTGCACCAAAAAAGGAGACCAGTTAGGTGGACCGTATTTACGTAATTTTTTTTTTTTGTATATGTCTGTCCGTGTGTGTGCTTCATTTTTGCTTCCACCTTTTCTCCCCTTTCCTTCCTTTTTTATACTGCGTGTGTGCGTGGGGAGTCTTCCCCTTTCAGTTGCACAGAAGTGTGCCCTCTGCACTGGTACATGCACCTTTGCATTTGCAAACTCGAACGGACTCTCGCCCATTGGCGTTGCCTTTATTAAGTAAAAAGTGGGCACCAGGCGTGGTCCCAGAGGTGGCCGCGTAATAGGGGCGTAGTAGCCACATAACTGCCGCGTAACAACCACACTGCTGCGTTTCTAACCGGGTGAACGAGGCCCCTGCTGGAACGCTCCTCCGCTTCGAAGCTGTGCAAACCGTGGAGGAGTGGGAGCACCCTCCCCACGGTGGTGTTATGTTCCCCCCCTCCCGGTCATCATCCAAATGGACGTTTTCTAAGTGGTTCTTTGCGGATTAATAAAAAGGTAGGCTTCTTCCAAGCTGCTCTACACCCATATGGGTGGGGTCTATATTTTTCTTTTTCGTCCCAAGCGATGCTAACTTCTGTGTGCATCAAATTGCATATTCTATCAATTGAAGTAGCGAAAAAAAAAAAAAAAAAAAAAAAAAAACCACGCTCAAGTGCATGCACTTGTATTATGCTGCATTTATTAGCTACAATAAATTATGCTATGTTGAGATAAACTGGACTGATTATTTTTTTTTTCCTTACTGTGTGAGGTGAAGAGTGTCCTTTCATATTTTCCTGCACATGTGCGGTTTCGTTAACCCACTGAAAATGGCGAACTGATTAAGACCCCGTCGAAAGGGTATTAACCCTTCTCCTCCCCCATTTGCTTCTATATCTCAGACAAAATGTGAAAGTAAAATGTCAAGAGGTGCAGACATATATGATCCGTTTGTTTGACGCTTATCAGCAGAAGAGCGTCCCCACTTTGCATTTCGCCCACTAAGGAAGTGTTATAATACGTGAAGCTCCATCCCCCCCCCCATATAAAATCACCCGAATGGAAAAGTGTGTGTAGAAATGTTTTTTGCATGAGCAATTATGTTAACCTGTGGGCGGTATTGTGCTGGAAGTTGTGGCAGAATAAGCTGGCGGTGTCAGACGAAGAAGGGGGAATATAGGAGAGGGTGGCGGCGGTATTGCACTAGCGGTTTGCAGACAGAGCACTTGTTCACATGATCATGAGAGTGATCGTCAAAGTTCCTTGCTAAGTGGGAGGAGCAACACGCTTCCTAGCGAGCAAACCAGAAAGGAGTTGGTAGGTTTCCTCGAGGGTGATTATCATGCATTATGCATAAAAGGAGGACTCCTTCAACATAGTGCATAAGGGTGAGAACACCCCGATGTGTTGGTTACTTAGTGATGAACTTAGTGGGGGAACATAACAATTGTTTTTTTTTTTTTTCAATTTCGTGTATTGCTCCCCCCTTCCTGTACGTACAACATAAAATACGGCCTTTTCTAGGCAGTGCAGATTTAGGCTTCACCTTATTCGCCCCATCAGTCGACACCCCCCTTTGTAACAAGATGCCAATAGAAAGCCATGGAACAACGTTTCGAAGATTTTGAGATATGGCAAAAAAAAGAAAAAAAATATATATATATATTTACCCACCCCCTCTGGGACGATGGATGAAGAGCTGGCCAATATTATGATCATTGGGAGGGGCTCAGATGGGCACTGTTTTTTTCGGTCGAGAAATTCTACGAATTTATAGTGACACCTTTTCCTCCATTTTAGCAAACGAGTTATGATGTTTTAATTTTTCGAGATTATTTTGCGTAGAAGGCGGTCACCCCGTCGAATTGACCGAGGGAAGCGTGGTTGACATCCATTTCGGTGTGGCGAAAAGAAAGCAACAAAGTGGAACAGAGGGGAGGACAAAGGAAGAGAAGAGAACAGGAATGGTTACCCCCTCGCAAATCATTAAAAACGGGGAATCCCTTAAATACGAGCAGCGCGGCTCGCTGCACTGAGTTAATGACGTACTTTCTGACAGAATGGAAAGTACTCTAAGTGGTTGAAAATTCCGGTCGAACTGGGTGCCCCTTTTGGAGACGGCCCTTTTGGGGATGCCCCTTCTGAATTAGCCCCGGCCCCCAAGATGGTAAGGCTTTTACGTACCCCTCAGCTTAACCATGTATACACATGTACACCTCTAAATAACCATGCGGAGGGATGAGCGAAGTACTAGGAGGCATAGTAAAAAAAAACTAAAACATTCGATTCTGTGAGCAGAAATAACAAGAGTGGGCAATCCTTTTGATAGTTACAATGGTGCGTATGGCTTCCCTAGTTAAATCGTTACATTTTTATTTCCTTTTTTTGTTCGCGCTATGCTGCTCGCGTGTTTTTTTCTTTTTTAAGCGTACAATTGGTGAAAACATTGAAAAGGGTATACTGCGCAGGGTTATACAGAGAGGTGAAAAAGAGGAAAGGGGCTCACTTCGTCGCAGGGAAGGCTCTTCTCCTAAATAGCGCTCTTATATTTTATCACCTTGGAGAAATACCATATAAGGGAATCACAAAAAATAAAAAAAAATTTTAAAAAGAGAACAAAAAAAATAAAATAAAATAAAACTTTTTCCATGTTCATATATGCCTGCTTACAAGTAGCATTTTTTTTTTTCTTCTTTTCTTTTTTTTTATTGTATGTGTGTGCACGTGCTATTTTTTTTATACGTGGAGCCTATCCCGGAAAGGGAGATAAAAAAAGGAATGCCATTTGTGTACTTTATTTATTTACTTATTTTTTGGCCTAGTTGAACAATCTTTTCCTGCTTTTATCAATGTGCGTACAATTTTTGCGTTTGCGAAATTTTGGGCCCTATATCTCCCCACTATGCGCGTGGCGTGCACAATGACACGGGGTACGGCTCACTCCCCCCGCGGATAATACGTAAGTAAAAGTAGCACGCCTATGCAAGGTGTATGCAAAAAAGTATGCATGTGATTCGCGTGGATGTAAGCAGAAGTATGCATGTCATTCGTTTGGATGCACGCAAAAGTATGCATAGCCTTCGCTTGGGTATTACCCCGAAGCAGTGCGTAATTCCCCGCACGCGTATACGCATGCATACACGTATGGTTTGTGATAAAAATGGGCATTTTTCATATATTCCTACGTTTTGCGATTTTCTCATCCTTTCAGTTTTATTTGATCGTTTCACACCCTCCACTCCCCAGTTCACCTCGCGCGTTATCGGCGCCTCATTATCCCCATCGTGAGTACTACTCTTATTATGGCAAGATAGTATGCCATTTTAACGCATTTCTGCATATGGAAAAAAAGGTACGCACAAAAAAAAGAAAAAAACTGAGTACATAATTAATCAATATCTCACTGTGCGCAGAACACGGTACATATGCCTCAGTGGCGTTTAAAAAAAAAAAATGTTGATTTGTTTTTCAATCAAAAATGAGCTTACAATTCTGGAAGGAAGAAAATGAGGAGAGAAGAAATTAGCACTTGCACATGCAACAAACTCGCAATTTTTTTCTCGCCCGCGTACGTGTTTTACGTGTCCCCTATTTTTATTGGGTGCCCCCTTTGGCTCGCACTTCGGGCCACTTTGCGATGAGCTTGGGACCAATTGAAATAAACTGCGACCAACAGAGATAAACTGAGACCAACTGAGATAAACTGAGACGGACTTAGATAAACTGAGACGGACTTAGATAAACTGAGATCAACTGAGATCAGCTGAGACCAGTTGCGACCATTTTGTTCACCCCTGTGTGTTCTTCCCCAGTTCTGTTCGCATTTCCTCGTCGGACTTGCTGGCACTACTGATCTAATCCTGCTAAGCGTCTCTACTCAGACCCGACCGGCATTTCTCTCCGACCCTGTTTCCACTTTGTTCACATTCTGTTTCCACGTGTGTGTGTCTTTGTGTCCCCATTTATGTGAATATTTCTGTTCCCCCTTTTATGTGCGCATATCCGTTCCCATTTTCCCCCTCTTTTTCCTGCCATTTTATGCCACTTTATCGCCCACAATTGGTCCCCTCTTTTTTTCTTCCCAATTCTACCCTGTTTCAAAATTTTTTTCGTTCTCTCACACTTTCACACTTATTTTTCCTTCACCTCTCAAATTGCATACAATATTACGTATTTATTTTTCCCCTTTTTTATTTTCTCTTTTTTTTTCACGTGCTGATCACCCTCCGTTTGTAGGACGTAATATTTTTTTTTTTTTCGAGCCAAGTTTCCGATTGTGGGCCATTTTGTACATCCAGAACTTGTTTACGCACAAACGGTGTACCTACCAGGCGTAGTGTACTTGCCGCGTCATTAATTATAGGCGCATTCCATCTCATGTGATACTATGTTAATTTCTTTTCTCATATAATCCACATTTCCTGATTTCGTAATTTCATACACTTGGCATTTTTTGAAGTGAAAACATTCTGTAACCTTTTTTTTCCCGCTTCTTGTCCGCCGTGACTATTTTTTTTTTATTCTCAAGAGGGAATTTTATCACTGGGCGGCATTTTTTTAAAATGTTAAAGGAGGGAAAAGAAAAAGAAACAACAAGCTTCATGCAGCATTGTACAGAAGTAACAGCTGCGAAGTCGCCAAATAACCGCAGAGGAACAGCCCAGTAACGGCAGTGAAATAGCCAAGTTAACAGCAGAGGAAGAGCCAACTGGCCACACCTCAACTCTGATTCATTCACACCATAGTAGCTTAAAAAAAAAAACACTAAGGGGAGGAGGAAAAAAAAATATCTGATAAACTAACCCGCCCTCCCCCCATTTTGACATGAAAACATAAAAAACGAATCTGCCACTCCTAAATGAGTTCTGTACAAGGCTCCAGTGTACACAAAGTGCTAAGTAGGAATAAAATGAAGGTTGCCTTTGACCATGGTTTGGTATGTGGAGGTATAAATAAAGGTACAATCAAAATGGAGAAGAAGCAAAATGCAGAGTCGGACGTACAGAACTACGGTTGCCATGTGCCAGTCAAAAAGGGACATTACTTTGGCGAAAATGCAAAAGTGTTCCTTCTTGTTATGCGCCACTTACACAGGAGGCATGATAACCAGAATGCCATCTATGGGGCAGCGAAGAGAACTAATTCTTTGAGCAATATCAAGTGCGGAGTTTTGCTGTTACTTGTATTGTATAAGAATAGGAAGAAGGCTAGTCTTGTCGCCGACTTTGCGGTGAATTCGAGTACCCTAGGAGGTGTCCTGTCTCAGTGGGTAGAGACATATGACAGTGGTGATACCGGTCCCGATGATGGGGCGGAACAGGCAGCCGAGAGGGGAGGTCACGGTGATGACGAGAAGGGTATCTACCTCGATGGATATTCCTTAGGAAGAACCGTCTCGCCACCTAAGAAAAATAATATGCTCTTTTTAAAAAGAAGCGGGGATTGTCCGTTTCTGCCATTTTGTAAAAATGCCAATTGCGTAAAGGTGACAAAAAAAATAGGCTACAACAAGAGAACCAAAAGAAGGGGAAACATTCATGCGAAGTTTCATCGGGGGGGTAGCTCCAAATGGTCTTGCTGTTCGCCGAAGGGTGCTGACCTGGCTGCAAGTGAACAGTTGGTAAACTCGGGAGAGGTGCAGCGATTTGACGAAACGGAGAATTGCTTCATGGGAAGGAGCACTCTAGTGAAGACATCCCTCGCTATGGAGCAACTCGCCAAGGCGCACCTCGCAACGCGCAGGTCCATCTGCAGCACTAATGTTAACCGTACAAAAACGAGCAACAAATGTACAGTCAGTCTATTGTGCAGGCCAAGTGGCTTACGGTGCGCAGGATATGCGATCCGAAGGAACAAACAGACAATTGGTTCCTTCGCCACTATTCACGATTTAAATTTTTGTAAGAAAAATGAGCAGAAGGTTTTATGTTCCCACATGCATAACAACGACATAAGTGCAGAAGGAGCTAACACAGACGATGCAGTTACCCCTTTACATTCGGGACTTTTCCATGCCAAGGGGAAAGATCCACAAATTACACCCAAACGTGAAGCACTAATTTTGACATCGAGGGACTATCAGAATGTTCCTTTTATTTCTCCCTTTTCCACCTTCGGAAAGGTAGGAGGAAATAAAAATATATTTGTAACTATAGGGAACGGTAAAATGAGTAACAGCTGCGGTAGAGCCAACTGGTGCAGTGGTAAGAGCCGCTTGGAAAGAACCCCCCTTTTGTGTTTTCATGCGATTAATCGGTTTGTATCCAACAGGGTTGCCCTCATTGTGGTGATAGCCCAAAGAACAGTCTGTGATGTTGTCAAATTGCTGTTCCAAGTTGCCATAACTAGGGTGGCACGAATGGCAGCCTTAATGAGTGTCATTGTAGGCTCCTTAGCAATTGCGCTGAGGGAGATTCTCCTGTCTGCTCAACTTTGCGCCCAGATGGTGGCATCCCTATTGGCGAAGCGGCCACCTCTAATAATCGGACAAAGGAAGTGCAGTGAAGCGAGGAGCCCAGCACAGAGATGCATATCTACCAAGAAATGTAACCTATTAAGCATATCACTGAAGGATTGCACCTCCGATCAGGTAATTTCTTCCCACGGTAGAAGCACACTTAGATTATTCTCAAGTTGTACCTTTTCGAAAAAAGAAAGTGACATATGCAAGGTTCGTTTCCCTTCAGTGGAGAGTCCACCATCTGATAATTTGAAAGTGGAAGAAAACAACTCCCTGATAGCAGTGCATATTAGGAGGGAGAGTAATGGAGCACAGAATGTTACCCTAGTTGATATGCCTAGAGAAAGAATTAAACAGGAAAAAATAAAACAACCCGCGTATATCTTTTTTCCGCTTTGTAACACATCGAATGTGTCTTGGGACAGGGAGGACTACTTGATGGTTGTGCCCACTCACCCGATTGTTCATGTCGGGGGTAGAAGCGAAGACCGGAGAGGTAGACAGGGCAGGTGCAAACACGGCAGGTGCAGACACCACCCACGTGACCACACCGCATTTCCATTTTGTCCACTCATGAAGTGCTCAATTTGTTATTTATCTCCATGCAGTAATGAAGAAATAAGTGAAACGTTCAATTGTTTTACTTATCCTTTATGCTCTGTGTGCATCCCCCATGGGGAGTTTAGGTCCTGTCGTGAATTTCACCGTGTGTTAATTTTACATTTCGCCAAATTGTACACACGCATGTTAGCTTCTACAAGAGAGGTGGGATTCAACGCATTCGTGACTCGCCTCACTTTGGAGACCTGCTGCATGATAGGGACCCACCTCAAGGTGGCCATCCACCACACCTTGGGCGAGTTGATTATTTCACTTTTTTTTGTAATGCATGTGATGTCCGTCCGTTTATGTGTCTCCATGATAGCCATTTTGAATGAGGAAGGCGATGCAATGTTAAGCATGTTTTTTTCGAAGAAGGGGGCATCAACTAGAGTGCTCACCTGCGTCGTTTCTTCCCGTTTGGTCCATTTACTGGAAAAATATTTCAAAGCAGATTTGCGTGAATCGCTTATTTTTTACCTAAACGGTGCAGGTAAATTTGGCAGAAAAATGGAGAGAACAACCGGCAGCAAAACGGACAGTGATTATGCTGCCACGAATTTATTGCGATCTTTGTATTATTACGCACCTATCATCATTGCCCCTTTTTTGTTTGTTTCAGGAATGAACACTATATGTTGTGTTTCCTCGGATCAGAATGAAATGAAGAACAAGACCGTCATCCCGACGTTACTATCGATCCTAGGTAAAACTCGAAGGGGTGGCGACCATGCGTGGAAATATAACTTCATTAGAAGGGACCCCCACGTGTGTAGCAACCAAGAAGGTGACAGCGAATGGGGCGGTAATAACAACGATTATGCGGAGGGTGGTAGTAGTCCTAGAGGAGGAAACCCCAATGAAGGTGACAATCCCCCTCAAGAAGTCAATAATAACCCCAATGGCAATGGTAACCAAGGAGGTGACAAAGGCGATAGGGATAACCGAGATGGGAATGACAACAATGAGGAGCAGAGGGGGGGCTTCCCAAAGGAGCGGGAGGAAGAGGAGGAAGAAGAAGATGAGAATGCTCTGATGGAAAATCAAAATGGGAAGACGAAAAAGAAACGGAAAAAGAAATTAAACGATAAAAGTAGGAATATTAATAAAGCCACCAGTGCAAGGAGGAACAAAAAAAAAACGAATACCCTAATAGATACGCCAGACCAGAGTAACATGGCTGCAGGCAACTACGGAGGTGTGCGTAACATGAAACAGTTTCACACATTTGGAGGACTGAATAGCATTGCCGGTGTGAATAACATGGGAGGCATGCACAATGGCTCCTTCCTTTATAATAACCACGTGCCAGATAAAATTATGCATGACGGTATGGGTAAGGTAAATATGAAGCCGGGGGGCGGTTATCCCAGTAGGATGGGTGGCGATACGAACTATCAGATGGGTGGTCATGCTGGCGGTCATGTTAGCGGCCATATTGGCGGCCACGTAGGGGGGAATATCCCCGCGCACAGCGGCGGCAATGCGGTCGGCCAGGTACACAACGGGAATTTTAACATGTACATGAATAACCGCGGGAGCATGCCTTATGTACCCCCTTATGCCAATTCTAACGGCCCCATTGGAATGAATTTGAACAACGCGATGGGAGGGTCGATGAACGGCTCTCTGAGTAACCACGCGAATAGCAGCGGCCAGGCCAGCAGTTCGATGCGGGGCCAGATGAACCACATGAACAACGGCTTCCGAAACAGCGTGATGAATAACAACAGCGGTCAGATGAATCGAATGATGACCAACTCCCTCAGTCCACACCTAGCGAGCAGCGGCGTGAATAGAGGCCTGAACAGCGGCGTAAACAGCGTAGGTAGTAAGATAGGTAACTACGGGATGCACTTTAACCAGCCTAAGGGAAACGTAGCGAATGAGCACGTGGGAAATAAGATGAGTTTCCACATGAATGGTCAGATGGGAGTAGGATGTGGAGTGCAGAGTGGAATGAATAACGGAGGCAACAACAGCTTTGCGCACCCCTCGAGCAACAACGTGGGAAACGTACCCAATAGCCTGGGCAGTTCAGTAAGCAGCAGCGCCAACATGAATATGGAGGGACAACCACCAAGTGCCAGCAATCATAAGAAGGGGCACGGGAATCTGCACCAGGGAGGCAAAAGGATGAGCACGAGTTCGCTGTGTAACCAAATGGGAAGTCTCCAGGGCGGCAAGGCGGGGGCACACATGAATGGTCATATGCATAGTCCGGGGAGTGGCCACATGACCAACCAGGTGGGCGGACCTGCGATGAGTCAAAGGAGCGGATCATTGATGAGTCAGTCTAGCGGGCACTCGAACAGAGGACTCACCAGTACAATAAACATGAACAAGTTGAGCAACGCCAGGAAACTCAAAAGCGGAAATGGAAATTTAGGCATGAACAATCATATGATGAATCAAATGGGTAGCTACGTGAGCCTCCAAAGGAGTCTCAATTCTGTGACGAAAAATATGATGAGTGTGAATGCACCCGACGGAATGAACAATGGCAAAATGAAAGACACAGTCATGAACAACAGTGTGTATAGGAGCAACAGTCTCTTGAGCGACCCCCTGATGTACAGCAACAAGGCGGGCCAAGGGAGCGCCATGAAGAGTGAGATGATAAACAGCGACATGATGAAGAGTGAGGTGATAAACAGCGATATGATGAAAAAGCAGATGATGAAGAAGAACCAGATGAAGAAAAACGGGATGATGAAAAATGAGATGATGAAAAATGAGATGATGAAAAATGAGATGATGAAAAATGAGATGATGAAAAATGAGATGATGAAAAATGAAATGATGAAAAATGAGATGATGAAGAATGAGATGAGAAATAATAACAGTTATATGATGGGCATGATGAACGACAGCTTCGTCAACATGGGATCAGGACCGGGACCGCATCTAAGTTTCCCTCCCATGAATAGCCTCCCCATCTGCAGCAATGGAAGCGCCATGAAATTTGCAGGAGATAGATACACCATGAGTAAGATGTCCCCCAACAGCAGCGTAGAAGGAGGAGTAAGCGGTGGAGTATCTAGCGGAGTCGCTGGCGGTGTATCTGTCGGAGGAACCAATGGGAACGTCGCCATGATGATGAACAGAGATATGAGCGAAATGGGTAACCCCCCTGGAATGATGAACTATCTAAGTGGCAACAATTTTGTAAATAAAAATATCAAAGGGGTGAAGATGGAGACCGGTTACCCCTTTGAGCAGATGAACATGAGGAGTGACCAGATGCAGCATTTGGAAGTCCATCAATCCAATATGGGCAACTTGCATATGATTGTTAATAGTTCCAAAATCTACCTGAACAATGTGCAGGTAGGAAATGAGAAGTTGAGTGGCGGAAATTTTGTTCAGGGAGAAAGTAATCAGCTTTATCCGTATGAAAGTGGAGCAAACAGCAAATGGGGAGGTAGTAGTGTGCATAAGGATAACGACGATCTGAAAGGAATAGGGAATGCCATTGCATGTGGAACTGTGAACGATGTAGGAAGTGTCATTAGCAATCAAAACAATACAGTCGTCAGTAGCAAGAAAAAAAACAAGAACAATTTGAAAAATGGAAGGGAAGACGAATTCAATAACAGCCATAATTTAAGGAGTGTAAAAATTAACTGGAGTAAATATGATAGCATTTTTAAAAAAATAAAATTAGAAAAGGATTACGAAAAATTTATCAACAAAGATGAGGAGAAGAAGAACCTGTCTGATGCAGATACGGAAGACAAATCGGATGATTCCGATGAGAACCCAGACCCAGGATTTAATGACCTCCTCAATATTAACTTTAGGTCTTTCATCCATGATTACAATGATGTGTTGAATAAGTTAAACTCAATCAAAGTGAATGATAAAAATGCGTTTAAGAATAATGCCTACACAGAATTGTATGAGGAGATCTTCCTAAACATTGAGCGTTTTTTTGACATTTCGCAACTAAGGCATGAAAATAATTTTACGCATTCGAATTTTTATAAGAACACCCTTGATCGTGTTAGCGGAGGAGACATCCTTCTCTCTAATGGTAGTGGGAGCCATTGCTACCAAGGGGGGGTAACTTCCACCGAGGTAGTGGCAGTAACTCCTACTGCACCATCTGCGACCGCGTCTAGTGTGGCCCATGACACGCGAAAGATGAAACCCAACGCAGGAGGAAGCTCACAGGTTGAGCAGCCCGAGAAGGGGACTCACGACGGTGAAGATGAAATTATGAAAAAGAGCAAGGCGAACTTCTTTCAAAGTGTGTCCCGCAGCGCGGGGAATAATTCACTCTTCGAAATGTTATTAAAAAAGAAGAAAGAGTTTGACGAAATTTGCATGCTGCATAACTTGGACTGGGCGCTGCCGGATGGGGAAACTGCCTCCCCTAACGAGGCCAATGGCCAGAATGTGGCGCCCACCGGGAAGAATTTTACCCCCGCTGAGAAGAATTTCCCCTACGCCGACATGAATTTCACATCCAGCACTTTGCAGGGCTCCCCTGCGAAAAATAAGATAGACGTGCCCGCGCTAGACTACCAAAACGGTGCTGCCCACTTGGGGAGCGTCAACCTTCGGCAGACACACGAGAGCAACCCAGGAACGAACAAAAAGGGAGGGAATGAAATAAAAAACGCAGCCTACCAAAACCACTTCATCGAAAAGATACTATCGAAACGATACAGGACTTATTCCATTAACGAATTTGTAAATGTCCAGCTGAATGACAACCTGCTTGAACTTATCGACATGCATAAGCAGAACCTCTGTTTTAACATCAGGAAGATGCTGAAGAAAAAAATGAGCCACCAGAGAAAGAGACGCTTCGATTGGCATTATGGCGCCAAGGCGAAGAGGCGAATTAGTAAGAAGACGCGCAAAGGTAAGAAAAAAGAATTACTCATGGGAAGGAAAAAAAAAAGGAGAAGGATAATACCTAAGGGGAAGGAGTTTCCCAGCACAACCTTGAACGTGATGGGAAAGATCAGCAACGGTGATGAGTTGCCGAGTGGAGAAGCAGGACTGGATGCCCACTTGGGAGACGATCACCTCGTCACAGAAGGGAAGAACCCATCTGGGGAGGATATAGACAAACCGCTTTTTATCTTCTCATCGGGAAATTCTAGGAAGAAAAAGAAAATCGATCAAGACGATTCTGCTAATGTGGGGGGTAGGAAAAATGATCAGCATTTGCCTCCAGGGAGGAAGTGCAAGGAGGAGGAACGAAAAGATGATGCTGGAGAAGCGAAGCCTGAAGGATTGGAAGACCCGAGTGAAAACCCAGATGGTTCCATGAACGAAATTTTGGACAAGCTATCCTTGGGGCTCCTGGAAGGGAAGGTAAACTCCACGGAGAAGAGCCAAGGGGAAATGAAAAATAAGAGCGACAGTACAGTGGACCACAGCACGGTGGAGAAGCACAGTACGATGGGGAAGAACGGTGACATTAGCCTCTACATGGAGAAGAATGTCACGCAGAAAGAATATGAGCGACGTATGAATGGAGGCCTGATTCATGCATCAAAAATGGCCTGTATCAATCTCTCCATCAGCAGAGTGCAAAGAAGATTATTGGAGGAAAGGCGAAAGAGCAAATCCAACAAGCGAAAAAAAGTGATGAATCTTAAGTACAAAACGAATGCAATCATAGACTTTGGAGATAAAATCGTCTGGGTGTCATTCGAATTCAACCAACTGGACACTCTGAGGAAGATCAAAAATAACATGTTCAATCTGTACAATTTGAGTCAAATAGAGAACATGAAAGAATCAGAGATAACCTTGGAGAAGTGCATTACGAATGAAATGAGAAAATATAAAAATGTAAAAATTCGATTTTATAAATTCCTCAGTTACTACGATTTTGTTTTTTTGAAGAACCGATTGAACTTCATCAAAATTAAGTATAGGGATGGGGTGACAAAGACTCCGAGAGGGATGAGCTTACCAGGTAGTTCAATTCCGAGGCTGGCCGATACGCAGGAGGAGCACACAGCTGAGGCTACCTTGGTAGGAGTGCCTCTCAGTGAGAGTGGCGCTGCAGCCATCTTAAGTGACCCGACTACTGCTAATGTCCAATGCGACGCGGTGGAAAACAGATACAAGAGTGATAGCTCCCCTCAGGATGGAACTACTCAAGGTAATGACCGCGAGTCTTGGAGGGACGCTCTATTGAGCGATCCCCACGCTAGTGCCGAGCTCGTCACGAAGGATAACCCACAGGGAGATGTAGCCTCTATCGAAGAGGGGCTCATAAAAAGAGGAGAACTGAACAGCGGAGGCAATCCCCCTGTTTTGAAGAGTGAAGGGGCAGACCAGCCGTCGCAGGGTGATGAGGTTGGAACGGAGCAGCATCACTCCATTCGAGAGGGGTCCCTCACGCAGGAGCAATTTCTTTCCCCTCCACATACTGCCTCCATCTTCGCGAAGAGTGAGCACCACAAGAGCGAAGTGATATACCCGTACATGCAGTTCGCCAACAGAACAGATGGCGACATAAGTGACCTTCTAAATGACGTGAAGAATATGTGCATCGACTCAAACGACCATATGATCAAAAAAAACAAGCTAAGGAAGGACATAACACTCTTCCCACTGATTGACAGGAAGAGGCTCAATACCTACATCCGTCTCGATTTGAATGCCCCTCCTAAGAAGGAAGAACTTGTCCCAAATGAAATCGCCAACAATCATTCATTGGACAAAGATATGAACACCCTTAACAAATTCTTGAGTGCAAATTTGACGCTTGAAAAAATGGAATATGGAAAAGTCGGACCAGGAATAACTGGAGGAGCAGTAGGAACAGCAGCTAGCTCAGTCCCTGGCGAAGGAATCATTTTAGAAAGTTATGATCATGCAAGGAACAACCACATGCATAGTGATAAACAGAACGCAGCGAATTCTATCCTGATTGATAACTTCGTCTGGTCGAATAATCCCTCCCTTTTCAGCATCTTCGAGAAATATTATCTGCTGTTAAAAATGCAAAAGTATATTCTCCAATATAGGCATTTTTCAAAGAATAGCATTAAGAAGAAACTAAGTTCCGAATCGAATTGCGATGTTTATTCCAGTTCTAATTCGTTCAATGGTTCGTCTAGTGGGAACGTCAGAAGGAGAAGGAAGGCTGGAAAAGGAAGTAAGGGTGCAAAGAGGGGCGCAGGTCATAGATTCTCTTCCAAAGGGGGAAGCAGGGAGGGGGTGGCTGAGGTGAAGACATCCCCTAATGATGGCATCCCCGTGGGTGCGATTGGTGTGAAGCGCAGGAGAAAGGCTGGAGTGAGTAGCAGTGAGCCATGCAAGGAATTAAGCGGTTCGCCTAGTGGCGCCGAAATGGTGTGCGAGAAGGATGCCATGAATGAGTGTTCTCTGGTGAGTGTCGAGAAGAGTGAACAGTTCGAAGAAACCCCACTTGTGAAGATGGAACCGGAGGAGGAGCCGACGTGTGTGGAATCGATCAAGAATGAAGAAGGGGGTGACATGCAAGGGATGGCCGTCGAAAAAGATAGTGCACCCATTGGGAAGGGAATCAACGGCAGTGTAGAAATACCCCCGGACCAGGTTGACTCGTCCTACCCGGCCGTGAAGAAGGAAGTGGAGGAAGAGGCGACTGCAATAAGAAGTATCTTGGCCGATGAGGCGAATGTGTCAAGTGGAGGGCCCATGATGCAAGATGCCTGCATGGCGAACGAACAGAGTGTGATGCCAACGTGCAGAAGTGGGAGACTCAGGAGCGCAAGTGTGAGAAGCTTACACAGGAGCAACCTGCCCCAGAGAGGTTTGACCAAGAGGGAGGTGAGCTTCCTGAAGATAGAAAAAGACAGAGACGGAGATGGGGAGGCCGATAGGGATGTAGACAGAGACGCGGATAGAAGCGTCGATGGGGATGTGCACGGAGACGCCGATGCGGACGCTTATAGAGACTCAGACGGAGAGGCAGAACTCGACTCAGAGCTCGACCTGGATGACGGAAGCGGGACGAAAAGGAGAGGAAGGAAAAGAGGAAAAAAGAGGGGCAGGAAAAAAGGAGGAAGAAATAAATTCAAATCAGAAGAAGATAAAATGAGGGAAGGAGAAAATAACAAAACAATTTGGAGAAAAGCAAAAGGAGAAAATGAGAAGAATCAAATGGAGGAAAACAAAGGATTAACAGATCTTCCAAACAATGAAGACATGCTGGACGAAATGGATAAAGAAATCTTAGCCAACGAGGTTATACCAATCGATAAAGACATCATAATCGATCTGCTATGCGAAGAGGAAAAGCTAATAGAAAGTTACATTAAGCATTCCAAATTTGTCGACAAAAATTTAATATGCTTTCTGATTTATCTCAATACGGTTCAGAAGAGGCTAAGCTCCATCTCGAATAAATTGCTCAGGAAAGTCATCAGGGAAAATAAGATGCCAGTAAAGATCAGCGAAAACATAACTCGAAGTGACGAAATAACTTACCGATATCTTATGTTTGAAAGATGGAACCAATTAAGGTACTCTCTTTTTTACAATATCAATTATGTGAGAAGTGGTGGTAATAACAAAGTGATGCTTCAGGAAGGTGGCCAATCCGATGGATACAAAAATGTAAACATACAGACAATTTTCGATCTACACAAGTTTTCTGGAAAATATAAGAGACAGAAGTTACCTCCATTTGAGTATAGCATGTTTCTTAAGTACAGAATTCACAAGCAGAGTAAGTCATGTGTCGTTGGGGAGGATGGCGAGTCTCTCCTATCTGGTGGGCGCACACAAGGGGTAGAAGAAACGGAAGATGAAGAAGCCCTATTCATAAATAATGAAGAGAATTTCTGCGGCTTCTCAAATAACACCGATTTGAATATAACCCCAGTACTGTCCTACTGCTGCGTCTGCTTCAATGATGATTATAATAGTACACAGATCACTGAACAGGGAGACCATGTACAGAACATGTCTAGGAATAACTCAATTTCGAACGAGGCCGTGAATCTGAAGAGTGAGACCATAGATAAGACGCAGCAGGCAGGGGGAAGAAGTAGGTCCAGGACGCAGAAGGAGGAGGTGGTGGCCACTGGGGCGTCGGAACAGAACGGGAGGGAGAAGGGCGCCCTGGAGGCGACCTCTGCACGGGAGGGTGCTTTGGCCAGCATGGGCGGCGGTTTGAACGGCCCCGCCGGGGGGTGCGAGAAAAAAATCAACAGCATCTGCAGTGGCACAGAAATTGCCATTATCGAGAAGAACATCAAGAATAACCGCAACCTCATGATGCGCTGCGGACGGTGCTACATGCACGTGCATAAGTTCTGCTACATTTCGACCAAAAAAACGGAAGAAAACAGTTCCACCTATGCACAGCCAAGCACTTCCATCGGGTCCAACGAGTGGCTCTGTCAGAGATGCGAGTTTGAAAAGAAAACCCTCGGCACTAATTATCTGTACCTTTTTGACAATCACGTCAAATGTTACATATGCATAGAAAGAGGAGGAGCCTTCATCCAGCTTAGGAGTGACATCTTTGTCCACACCTTCTGCGCTATGTTTTGTGTGCCAGACTTGCTCGTCAATGCGAATGTGAATTTAGAACATATGGAAGAGTTCCTAAAACTGAATAATTTGTCTTTAACACAGGAGATTTTTTCCTCTCTTGAGAAGAAGAGACGAAAGCTTCTGATGAGCAGAAACCCGACGAAGGGGAAGACGTTGGCGGATGGTGCAAAGGAGGATGAACTCGCCTTCGTCAATGGGAATAACAATTTCATGGATCCCTGCTGCGAATCGGTATCTCATCCGAGTGCGATCAATTTTCCCGTGAATAATCCCCTAAATGTAGTAAACTGCGCAGAAGAGAAGACAGCCGATTTTGCAAATTTGGAGAATAATGAGGAGGAAGATGCGGAGGAGAAAGGAAGGAATTCTTTGTCGGAGTACTCCTCGAATGGGAACACATTCAGCGTAGCAGCTGATGGTGGAAGCCCTAACCCCGAGGTGGACTCCAAACGTCGGTACAGAAACAAATCGATGAAGTCAATTTTTTCGAAGAATTACATCTTCAGTGCTATCAAAAGGGATAAAAAAAACGTGGATACGACGAATAGTGGTGCCAACGTGGGTGACTTCTTTCCGTCTAAGCAGAAGGAGGATAAGAAGAAGAGGGGTAGTGAAAACGTTAGCCAGATTGAAAATTTGAAAAAAAAAAAAAAAAAAAAAACTACAACGGAGAATGCGACTGACGAGGTGAATGGTACTTTGCTTTCGGAGAAGAGTGGGAACAGCGGCGTGACTGGTGGGGGCGTTAACGGCGCGATCAACGGCCGCTTGGAGACTGATGGAGACGGGGAGAAAGGTGACCTCGGGGAGGACAAGTGGGAGGGCAATAACCCTGCACATCGCGTTGAAGGGGGTGACTCCACGAGAATCGGCTGTGATGATAGTAAAGACACAGATCGATCGAAGGACACGGACCTATCGCAACGAAAAAAGGACAGTGTGAGAATACAACCCGGGGGGAGATACACACAGGATGGATACTCCTCCTCGGATTCGTCGTCCTCCACCCTGACGGCGTCTTCCATTCGATCCGACATGACGTTGTTTCACCGCCAAGATGGGACGAATGCAGAGAAGAGGGGTGGTCACCCCGATGGGGAGGCCATCACATTAGAGAACCCATCAGTGAGAAGGCAAAAAAGGGAGAACATCCCCTCGAAGCCGCCACCGTGTAGACCGTACCTATTGAACGGCTATGCAGAGGAGAAGGTGCGATGCGACGTCTGCTTGAAGAACAAAGGATTATTCATCAAATGTGAAAATATCAAATGTGACCGGTACGTCCATCCCCTCTGCGCATACATGTGTGGCCTCTACATAAAGTGCAAAAATTCAAATAAGAAATTTTTAAAATTTCAGAACAAAATTGATTATTGCTTCCCTCGCATATTATTCTTCATCAAATGTATCTTCCACTCTATAAAGAAATGGGGCGTCATTAGAATCTACGATGAGATCATTAAGCGAAGGACCAAGTACCTCAATCGGGATCTCTATCCGAGCATATACGAAAGCAATAAAAAGGATAGGAAGCAAAAGAATTCTGTTAAGTATAAGATTAGAAACAATTGTAGTAATATTAAAAAAGGGGGAAGTGTCACAGGAGGGGTTGGCAGTGGACCTGCTGCGGGGGGAGCGGCTGGAGGAGGAGTCGGAGCAGGCGCCGGAGATGTCTATGAAGTGCTCGCCTTTAACTTTAACTACTTAGATTCTTATCAATATAATTTCTTCCTCCTTCCATCTATTGATTATATGAAAAATGACATTTGCCTGGTTTGCTTTACGTCATACAAGAAGAAGAAGCTGCTGTACTGTAAATATTGCAACATGTGTGTGCATAAGAGCTGCTACCTTGTCGATTCGTCCTTTCTCGAATATCAATTCTATCGAAAGAATAAGAGGACGCACACCTTTTTAATGCACACGAAGCAGGGGAAGATGAAGAACTTGCTGAGCAAAGTGAGGGAGAAGAAGGAAGATCTACTGAACCGTCTGCTAGAACAGAATAGCCACTGCGCTTATGGTGATCAGTCCCTGGGAGGACTTCTTACTTCGGCTGTGAAAAAGGAGGATCCAACCTATGGGAAGATTGTCCCCCAGGATGACCATATAGATCTTCCTCCACAAGGGGAGAAAAGCAGCGATAACCACTGCGGAGTAGAATCTGAGCAGGTGGAGGGGCAGCTTCTGGAGAGAAAACTTCCTGAGGAGCCACTTCTGGAGGAGAAACCTCCGGAGGAGCCGCTTACGGAGGAAGGGCATCCTTATCATCCCCCTGGAGAGGATTCCCAAAATGTGGAGATCCCCCCTGTGTGCAATGGTATTATCACGCCCGAAGGAGACGCACCAAGTTGTGTATCTCCAATTGAAGCAGCCCACCTATGCCGCGAATCTGCGGACTGCTCAAAAGAAGAACATCTACCGATGCGAAACAGAACGAGCACAAACAAAGAGATAGAAAACTCCAATCGATTTAAAGAGTTAATGCAAAAGGAAGTTATCACCTCTTTGTATACGCCTGAATATTTCCAAAGCGCCGAAATTATTAACACACTGAAGGAGTTTAAAAGGAGGCAGAAGTTGCTGCAGATGAGTGAAAATGGTAAATACTGGTCTGAGGAGGAGAAGTGCCTGACCGATTTGGATGACATAGAAGAGAGGAAGTTATTTGTGTGCGATTTGTGTGCCAATAATTACAGCCATGAAAATGTGAACTGCATACTCTGCAGCCGAAGGGGAGGCGCCATCAAATTAATCAAAGTGAATGATTCAAACAAGACAGAAAAAAGTAAGAACAGAAAAAATTCCTTCCTAAAATCTGAAAAAGAATTCGTTTTTGTGCATATGCAATGTGCCTTGTACTCTCCGCAGATTATTATACAGGACATTGGGGAGGAATATTACCAGATTTTTAATTACGATAATTTTTCCATGCACAACTATGACGAGGTGTCACAGATGAAAAAAAAGGATTTCAAATCAGACACGGAAGTTTGTGTTTCGAATAACGAGTGTTACTATGATGAGAAGCAGAGTTTGTTGGGGGAATTCCTTTACCGCTGTGCAGCCGGGCCCAGTGTGAACAGGGGTCGGAACGGCCGCAGGGTCGCCCCTCGGAAGAACATCGCTAGTTCTGCCTGCGCGGGGGGAAGCGCGGTGGGAGGTGCGGCTGCCAATACGGCGACCAATGTAGCTGTGAGCGGAGCAGCCAGCGGAACAGCCAGCGGAGCAGTGAACGGATATGTTGCCGTTCCGGACACTGTCGTCGCCGTCTCCGCGCTGCTTACCCCCCCACAGGAAATAGCCGCAGAAGTGGGCGCGCCTTCCGGGGGAACCATCCAGATTAAGGAGGAAACGGAATCTACAAGTGGTGTGGTAGCGGAAGTCGTGCCACGCGTTAGCTGCAGTGTCAGGCAGCCGAACGGGATTGGCAACCCCGGTGAGGGAGAAGGCGACGTGAAAGTAGAGAAGCCGCTAAGTTTTGACGTAGCTGAGGAAGGAACGGATGGAGTGAGCACGCTATCACAAAGTGGGCTTCAAAGTGGGCTTCAAAATGGGCCGCTAAACGGGCCTCTAAACGGGCTGCAAAACGAAGCGCATGATGCAGACCACTGTGGCGTCCACTTGATTAAGAAGGAGCGGGTCGAACACCCAACCGAGGCGCACAACCTGACGAGCGTCGCGCAAAGTGGGGACGAGCTGCATTGCCCCAACGGCACCACGCAGAGTAACATAATTGTAAGCCAAATGGACCAGTATGGAAAGACAGCCAAAAAAGAAAATGAAATTTTATCCTACAGTAAATCTAGCAGCATCATGGCAGAGACCAACAAGAACAAGACGCTAATCGTCACATCCTCCACGCACTTAGGATTCTCAAACAAAAAAACAACAAACCTCTACTACTACAATTTCAACAGAAAAAAAAATAACTACAAAATTATAGTTAAAGATAAATTAAAAAGACACCTAAATAAAAATGTATGCTACATTTGTAACCTCACGTATGGCTATACACAAAAGTGTGTCGAAAGTAATTGCAGTCATTATTTCCACATATCCTGTGCGAAGATACACAGACTTTTCTTCGAATTCGATTATACCCTTTTTAAAATATATCCAAATGTCACCAATATGGAAATTTCCAAATCGTCCAACTGCTCCGTGGGGACCATCATCTTCTGTGACGTCCACTCCACGATGAGGAGGAAGGTGAAGCCATCCATAAAATTATTTTCCAAACTGAGATCCTTCTTAGAACTGGCACGGATAATTGTAGGGCAGATGAAGAAAAGGGAGGACATTAAAAATGCCTGGATAAAGGAAAAGCACAAGAGGGACATTATGTGTGATGGACATGTGGTGAAGGAGGTGGATAATCCGGGAGGTGGAGACAATGTGGACGATGGTGACGACCCGGAAGATGCAGACGTGGAAAGTTTCCTTTCCATTTCCGGTTCCGATGGTGACGCTGAAGATTCGCATGATGATTATCTCTCCCAAGAGAAAGAGGAGTCCAGCCTGCTCAGTGATGATGCCTTGGGGATGATGCATGAGAGTGCCCCCTGCAGCAATGACAACATTGGAAGGCGTGGCAGTAGCAGCGGAGGGAGCCGAGAAAGCAGTAGTAGAAGTGGCTTCATCCGTCGAAGCAATAACACTAAAAGAGGAGATAAGGAACCTACACCCAACCACCACCACGCGGGGGAAGAAGACACCCCAACAATGGAGGAACAACTCCAAATGGAGGGCGTCGCTGATCAGAAGGATGCCCGTGATGATGACCATAAGTTAAGTGTGCTAAGTGAGTCTGCAGAAGTACCAAATGGGGACACGGGTGCAGAGGGCGGAATCGTACAGAGGAATGAGCCCATGGCGAAGGAAATGCAAAATCCACTGGAAGACATAGCGGACAAAACGGAAAGTGATATGTACGAGTTTTACGTGCCGGAGGAGGAAGCCGAGGACACTTAGCCACGTGGAAGATGTGGGAAAGGCCCAACCTGTTGCCCAAGTCACGAGGGGACCACATAGCTAACGTGGCTCTCCACAAAAGGGCGCTATTCACCTATGTGCACGAGTATGTCACTTTACTCATTATTTTACGCATTATTTTACTCATTACATGCCTGATTACTTTCCTGATTACCTTCACTGATTACTTTCCTGCATGTGCACAAGGGAAGAGACGAAAACTCTCTCGTGCGAGTTTGCTAATGATTCGCCAATAAAACGCCGTTGTGAAGCGCCCCTCCTTGCACCCCCTTTTGTCTGCATACATGGGATGCGCCACGTCTCCGCACTTGCTTCTTACATCTGCGCGGTTCTCTCTTCCTGCCACTTGTTCATTTTGAATCGTAACGTCTTTTTATCTCATTTTGACACGCGGACGAATAACCGCGAAGATGAGGTCTTATCAACTTTGTTTTTCTCGACAAATTTCACGAAAAAAAAAAAATAATAATCACATAAAATTATATAACATTACCTAAAATTACCTAAAATAAAAAATAATATAGGCCAGTACAATGCGATGCATGTACTACGTACCTGTGCCAACTGGCTACACACCAGGTTAAAAAAAAAATGATTAACAATAGGGGCCTATAAAACGAGAGAAATGGACGCCGTAGACGAGGCGCACAAAGTGGACTAGACACATGTTGTGGAACCATCGAGAGGCAGCGCAGAAGTGTCGAGGCCCACAGTCATAGAAACGAGGCGAACAAAACAATCATGTAAAAATAAATATGTTGGGGAGATGATAAAAAAAAGAAAGAAAAGAAAAAAAAAAAAAATCATTTCACCCTTGTGAAACGCCCATTACTGATTAACAAAAAAAAAAATTAAAAAAACAAATGAAAGGCAATAAAAAGTTGTGCTCGTATGTGTGATGCCCTGTAAAGATGCATCTCGCATGCGCCTCGGTGTTTGTATGTCTGTGTGGGTGGGGGGTTCCAGCACCCCCTGGCTATTCCACTTCGGTATCGTCGTATGTGTCCGAGGCATCCTCGTAGGCCTGCCTGGAGGGCTGCCAAATGTGCAACGTGTTGTCTTCGCTGATGGAGGAGATCATCTGCGGAGGGGGGAAGTGCGGCAAAAGAGAGTGAGTGAATCAAGTGGGTCTGATGAAAGAGTCATAGAAGGGGAGCAGTTTCGGCGGCTGGGCCAAATGAACGGAGAGGTAGCTTTCCTGGACTGCTTCCTCTCCTCGCGCGTGAAACGCTGCCAACGATGCAGACGTTGCTAAGAGTGATAACGCTGCAAACGCTTCTAAACGTGATAAGTGTGAGAACGCACCATGGAGTAGGAGGAGTTTAGAGAGAAGTCCAGGATGTTGGAGGCGTGGCCACCGTGAATGAAAATGAGTTCGGGGGGGCCGTCCTGCGAGTCCTCGTATGTCTGCTCAATGCCAATTTTGTTAGTATCAAAAAAATAAATGTACTTATCACTGGAGGAGGAAGACAAAATGCCGGGCTGATATTTGTCCCACTGCAGCTTTATAATTGTTTCCTTGTGTGATATGATTCGGTGCAGGGATTTGTTAGTGAATCGAATGTCCCACAAATCAATTTCTTTGTTCGTCCCTCCTGTCGCGAAGATGTTCTTATTGTGTGGATTCACATCGATGGAGTTTAAAGTGCAGTTGGTAGCTTTGATGGAGCTCACTACACTCTTGTTCCTAATGTCGTAAATGTGGATGTGCCCGTTATCCGACACGGTCAATACATTGTTGTCTTTCCAGCAGCAATCTTGGAGAGGGACATTGTCGTTAAAAAATTTTATCAATGGGTGTACCACTGCTTTGCAGTTTGCGCTGTTCGAGCTCGAGCAGGCAATATCGGCACCGGCAGCACCAATCGAGGGGGAGATGGCTCCGCCCGCTACGGTTGCGCCTGCTGGGGTGACTCCTGCTGTGGTGATTCCCGCTGTGGTGATTCCCGCTGTGGTGATTCC